>NC_136513.1:1035000-1075000 GCF_053919585.1 Euprymna scolopes
GAAAAAATATCATCTTGATGTTTGTGCATCTATGTTACTACGCTATATTTTTTTAGTAATTACAAGTTAAATTTAATTTTTTTTATATTTTTGTTTATTTATATAAATTACTGCACAGTAAAAATGATTAAAATAAAACAAATCTTTTTCTTATTTCGAATTATTGAAAAATTATTCTACTCAAGTAGAAATTACATATTCTTTTACTAAAGTAAAGAAAAAAGTGATTTTTAAACTGACTTTTTGGGATGATTCTCAGATATTTAGACAATAAAATTAATTTAATCCATGTAAAACTTACATGATGAATAAAAAATAAAAATAAAAAAATTATTATTTGTTTATTGGGCGGACTTTTAGGAAATTGACCCTTTCCTCTAAATTAGACATTTACACTTTTTTTCTTCTTCACGTTAATCCCATCGATTACAAACTTAACTTTCAGATTAAAAAAATAAATTGAAAGAAAATATTTTTTTTATAATTTTTATCGTCGGGGATCACGATAAACAGCCGTCTATCTAAAACCACTGTCAATAATTTTCCCCACTCTTTATCTGTGCCTAAATCAAAGCTTCTTTTGGAGAAGTGCTCGCCTGTGGAAATCTCTTCCGTTTGCATGTTTCCCACCTGACTACAACTTGGATGTCTCCAAGTCCAATATAAACAAATTCCTGATGAACCGCCCATTTAAGTAAGACACTTTATCAAATCTCTAATACTAACGATTACTACGATACTATCCCATTGATTACTGTACACGCAATAACCCTCATCCCCGAGTGGCTTCCGGGCCTTGATAAGTTGTTACCTCCATGTAAAAAAGGTTCAGTTTTCAAATATAACATTTACTAAATTGAACACGTAGTTTGTGACAATTACGGAGATAAATACTGCGACTCTCTCACGCGACCAGTATTTATTTCCGTCTTAAAAGGATTATGGCAAAGTTTTACTTTCTTTCCAAATCGATGACGATCTTTACAAGTTTTCGCGTATGTTATAGGCACCGCCAAAACTGGGGGGGCAGGTCAGTACTTTTTGACGGACCGTCTTTTTAAAAATCTACCAAAAATCAGGTAATTATCCGATCAATACGAAATTTTCAGCGATTATTAGGAGAAGAATGAACTTTATAACAGTGTACTTATTTTTCATAAACGATATTTATATATATATTTTTTTTTGCTTACAAAACCCCCCCTTGTTTTGAAGTGGGAACAAATATGCTTAAAATAATCATTTGAAACTAAACAAAACATATTGTGTTGTTGTAAGGGACAGAATTATAGATTAAAAAAAAAAAAAAAAAAAAATTGTTTGCATACCTTATTTTGACGTCTGAATATCAGAACTTCGATTGTGTTTAATTATCCCGCTTTTGAGTTTTGAAGTATGAAATTCGGTGAATATGTTAAGTAAAATAATTAATTTAAGTTAAGCAAAACAAAAAAAAAATTTTTTTTATATTTATACGAAAAAAGCCATTTTAAAATTTTTGATAAATAAATTAACAATTTTTTTTTAGCGAGCCGAATAATGCATGACCATTATTAAACAGAGCATGCTTTGAATAATCGATACAAAAAAAAAATTCGATAAATATTGTGCCCTTTGTGTTAAAAATAGCATCATTTTTTTCGATCTCGTTTGAAAACGTTTGCCGCCTTTCGACTACGGTGGACCAAAAGCGCTGAAATAATTTTTTTTTATTCTGCTTTAAATTGCCCCCTCCCCCCATTTTGGGGAGCCTGGCCCCCACACACATACACATTAAAAACCAAACTCATACAAATGGTCATCCATCTGGTACTGGCCAGCCTCAGCTTAATAATACATTGAAATTTTCGTCACTGAAAAATAAGTTTTTTTGGCCTGTTTAGTCTTCCATAGTTTTCGTCTCATCGAAAGAAAACGTAAACAGAGTCGATCTGAACTCTTCGGCGACGCGAAATATCTGGTTACATATATGAATAAGTGGAATTATTTGAAATTCAGGTACTTATATTATAATATTTTTGCATATTCTCTTAGAAAATCATCCTAAATCTTAGTTAGACAATAAATGAATAAATAAATTATTTCAAAAACCCTTTTTTTTAAATATTTAAGTACGTTTTTTGTGCAAGACAAAAAATAACAATTGTTAACTTTTTGGGAAAATTTAACATTTAAAATTGAATTAAAAATAGTAGAAAAAGTTTTACATTATTCTGTTTTCTATATGATAAAATTAAGGGTTTTATCTTTCTGGAAAAAAAAAGTTACGCAGAAATAATGGATTTTAATAAATGTAATTTAGTTTTAAAAAACAACAACAACTTGATTTTGCGGCCATTTTTGGCGGTGCCTATGTAAATAGATCTTAAAGTAATGTCCTATTTTTTTGTCAGAAAAAGTGTTAAAAATATTCAATTAAAACTAAATTGAATACAAAACTTTATTATATAAAAAGAAAAACATGTGTTCGGGGTATGATTAAAACATCTGACAATTCAACGGATCTAACTTTACTGTTATTTACTGTAACTTTACTGTAACCCATTTTCCGTACAGTTTTGCAGAACGGTCTATTATGTGACCTTAATAACGAACCCGTAACAAATACTTATTCTTATGTTTCTTTTTAAGATAACTTAAATTATATCAGTTTGATAACTGATATAATTTATTGCACAGTAAATAGAATTACATTAAAAATAAAATATTTGGATGTTTGTGCATCCATGTTACTGCGCTATTTTTAATAGTATGGAGTGAACATTTTCTTATAGTTGAGATTCTTCCAAGCGAGACGACTCGGATGAAGTAGATTAGATGAGAGAGAGATACAGAGAGAGAGAGAGAGATACAAAGAGAGAGAGAGAGAGAGAGAGAGAAAGAACGAATGGAACGGGGTTAAGAAAGTACTCTTCTTAACCCCTACTTTTAGACAGGAAAAAACACAGGTCACTTCAAAGGGGCGCAATATTTTTCTCGGTGATGGTCAGAAAGTACCTGTTCAATATAGTAGAACGTTATATTTAAAAACTGACCCTCGACGATAAAAGTCATAAAAATATATTTGTTCAAATTTTTATTTTTAATCTCAAATTTAAGTTTTTAATCGACGAAATTAACGTGAAAAAAAGAAAAAAAATATAAATTGTCGAATTAAGAGGTGAAGGTCAATTTCCGAAACGTCCACCGTTTACTGTGTCCTTAATAACGGACACGTAATAAATATTCATTCCTACGCCTTTTAAAAAAATGTTTAACTTATTTTAAACTGATATAAATAATTACATGTCATGTTTAAATTAGTGTATTTCATGTGAAAACATTATTACCTACTGAAGTGTCATATCGAAATATTTAGGATAATAGTGTGCTTTTGTCGATTAAGGATCTTTTAAACACTTGTATTTCAGGTAAAAAGATGATTACCTACTTGCATGTCATGTTGAAATAAATAAAATCATAGGATGCTTTGGTTGTTATTTTAAACCTGCACATTTAAGATGAAAACATTATTACCTACTTATATACTATGTTGAAATTATTACAAAGCGATAAGTAGAAAGTTGTTTCTGTAAATACGGACACCCAGACCTATTCCTTACATACGCGTGTAATACAAAATGTGTTTGAATAGAAAACTACTTGGGCCCACCAGAACTTGCATAACATCGGCCTGACTCCGCGTGTGTATCATGCACATCTAGCTGAACTTTTGAAATACATTAAAGACATACATGTACTGGGAATTCTATTTGCAAATGTTTACGTTATTGAATGTTTAACAAGTGAGCTATGGCACTGTCAAATGAGCATAATGTTGCGAGATCAGGATAAAATGAGAACAGTTCATCAAATTGATAAAATTGTCAACTAAGGATCTGTAGCTTCGTGATTTAGTTAAATCCTTTATGGTAAATGTTCCAATCTCAATGTAAGATAAGATGTGTCTTACTGATGTATGGTTTTAAAAATCTTCAATTACCATGGCAATTCGACAGATTCTGCTAGTTGGTATTAATATTGGTATTTACATATTTGATATCAATATTTTTCCATTATTCGTAATTGTGTTGTTTACTTATATATATATATATATATATATATATATATATATATATATATATATATCACTATACTGATTAAGACTGAAGGATCGGTCGAAAATATGTACTTGTAAAAAGATTTTAAAATTTTTTTTTCATAATATTATTTTGTATTCCTGCACGTCACCAATAGAAAACAAATAAAGAAAAGTTATAACCTTTTATACTTTTCGTATTCTTTTATATACATTTTCATATATATATATATATATATATATATATATATATATATATATATATATATATATATATATATATATATATATATATATATATATATAGTACGAGGCTGCCTAGCATGATTCTGTCGTAAAATACGTTGTAATATGATATTGTAATTTTTGCTAATTTTGTAATTATTGTTATAGAGATTATGTTATCGATTATAAAATTATAGTTAATATATAGTCGTATTTAAAAAAGTATCACTAATATGACTCGAATTCAATCAGCTAAAATCGAAACGAAAATAAATAGCTCTCGAGCCTTCCAGGTACTGTTGATTTAAATTCATAATCATTGAAAGTTACAAAACATAACTTTGCTTAACTTGTACAGGTATAGTTGCGCATGCGTCCAAGGACACTTTAAGTCAACTTACATCTACCAAGTTCCATCTGTTTTAAAATTTTGACACATTAGCCATAACTTTTACTTGGTAAATATCAAACCGAATTTGTTTCGCTGGTTGAAATCCCCCCCCTCTCTCTCTCTCTCTCTCTCTCTCTCTCTCTCTCTATATATATATATATATATATATATATATATATATATTGTTCAAATCGGAAATTATTATACTTCAGCAGCATTTTTTCTCGAATTCATGTTTCATTGAAGAGCAGGGACTTGTTTCTTTTCTCTTGCAAGTTCTTTTTTCTTTTTCCTTTCTTTTTTGGCGAGATAATGTTTGAATCTTCTGTTCGGGTGTAAAAAGAAATTTGTCGTACTCGCGCCGTTTTCGACTTACATAAGTCGTCCCCAGACGAGTGATGAATTAAAGATTGCGTTGATGAATTTTCAGTAAATTCACAAATGCAATTTCTTATTCGACACTCCCCCGCGGACGACTTCTGTAAGTCGAAAACGATCGCAACTTCAGCAAATTTCTTTTTACATTCGAACAGAACCCTCAAACATTAGCCCATTAAAAGGAGGAAAAAATGATCTGCCAATGAAACAAACAGAAATTGTCCCTGCTCTTTAATGAAACATGTTTCAAGTCTGTAGACCAAAAAATGACTGAGGAGTTTAGCAAAGGCCGTTCTTCAGACAATCAATGTTACTTATATATATATACTCTTGGTTGTGAGTTCTCTAATAGGTGAAATAACAGTTTCTATTTAGCTCGAAGCAGTAATCTTTGTTATAAGAATTGATTTCCCTTTCGGTATCGTTTATGTAACCAAATATCAAAAAGCATTATAAATGCTTTTACTTTCTCTGCATGGTAAGTTTGGTCAAGTCAAAGGTTCCGATGACTCTACGAGCGATCAAGTTGTGAAACTGTCTCTAAAACTTAAATATATTTGGCACATTGGCTTCTCGTGATACTGGCTGTGTACGCTTGTATATGTATGGATGGACGGTCAGTAAAATATATTTGAACAGACACATTATGAACTGGTATAGATTTATGGGTTGAACACCGAGTAGATATAAACACTTACTTTTCTAATAAATATGCTGGCAATATTGATCACATTGTCTGCGTGGCGTTCGAACGTTCGCCATTGCTTCGTCGGCCAGAGTCGGTAAAGTGGCATGCTGTAAAGAAGCCGCTGCATTTGAGTTGTGAATCCTTGCAGGTTCTCGATGAAGTCTTCGGATAGTTTTGAAGCTTCTGGTTGAAGACATCCAATTCTTTCTTCAAACAAAACCGTTCCAATCGCTAGGATTATAAAGCCATTTTTGAATGATAATTCATGCATACAAATCTATCTTGTTCGATATCTACTGCCTTATATGCTGTTATTAGATAAAACATAAACAATGAATAAGAACTGAATTGGTTTTAAACCCTAAGTTTATTTAAAGAAAAAGATTACCATTTAGTGAAGATTATCGAATATTACATGACATGTTACATTGTGATTAATACATTTGAGATTACGAATATTATATCAAAATATCTGACTAGTTCTCTAAAGCTAAGTTTTGGGAAGGCAAAGCAAGTCTATGTTCATACATACATAAGAAAAATACCCACCCCGGTATAGGTTAAGTGAATTGCACAAACGACAGTTTGTACTAATTGTATGTATTCTAACGAACAATAAAATCAATATAAAATGTTACTAAATAGTTTTTTTAGAATCTTTATTTTTTAAGAATCTGTTATTTTTGTTGCAATATTTTGGACTTGTAATGGCGTATATATTTAATTGCTGCCCACATCAGCAATATGTGGCACAAGGCCATAAAGTGGGAACCCCGCAGGCTCCCCTAAAGAAGGGGTACTCCTGCAATTTTAAAAAATGCCTGAGTACCCCCGTCGGCATTCCCCGGTCGGGGCGCCTCAGGCAGCAAGCAATAAACTTGCCCCATCGGAAAGCCCGGTGGCAAGGCCTGGGAGGGTGGTATTACCCAGGCGGCGTACCTCAGTCCAACAGGTGCTGGGCCGTTTCCCGGCCCCTCACCTGTTGGGGTGAGTGTCAAGTGACGAATCCTTGACGTGTACTACCCTGTCTTCCTGCAGCCGAAACCGCTAGGAGACACGTCCCGTCACACTGGACGCGTAATGGGGTATGATCCAACACAGTCGCACGATTCTATTTATAAACGATGCTGCTAGGAACTGACGAATCGAATTAAGTCACGTTCTGCTACCAACCAATCAAAAACCAGAATTGCTTCATAAATATTAAACATTTCTGGAGCAATTTCACATGTTTTTCCCCCGTTTCGACACGGTAAGAATCTTTTGCTCTGTGGAACTGTCTACTGCAAAAAAGTCACCTCTCTAAACTTGTTTAGAACAACGAGCCATCTGAATCTTTTATGAAACTAAACATGGCTTACACTTCTAGAGGTTATGGGCCCAGGTTGTGTCATTAAATATACAAGACTACCTATAATTTGGCGTATATTTTTTATTAATATCATTTTCGACCGGTGTAGAGCGTTTCTTGCACTCTCCCATTCCAAATTTTAAAAGTATTTTGTCGATGTATCTCGATTGAGTCATCGTAACAAGTCCTTTGCTTTGAGTAAATTCTATCCCCAGAAACTAGGATATTTTTCCAAGATCGGTCATTTTGAATCTTTTACGTAATTTATCCTTAACATCGGTTAACATTATGTCACAATTTGATGCGATTAAAATATCATCGACCCACAAAACCAAAATCAGTAGTTTATCGTCTTTGTGGTGGGAATATAAACAGGGGTCTACAGCGCATTGTATAAATTGTTGTTTAATAATATAATCATGAAATACTGTATTCCAACACTGAGTACTTTGCTTTAGACCATATAATGACTTGTTAAGTCGCCACACGCTATTTTCGTTTCATTATAAATCCCTTTGGAGGGGTAATATAAATTTCACAGTCTATTGGGGCATTCAAATAAGCATTTTTACGTCCATTTGATGGATGTTTAGGTAATATTGTGATGCGATTTGCAGTAAAATTCTGATTGTCGTTAGGTTTGTGGTTGGCGAAAACGTAGAAAAATATTCTATACCGTAAATCTGAGAGTACCCTTTAGCAGCAAATCTATCTTTGTACTGTTATACGCCTGATGCTGTAGTCTTTTTTTTAAAGACCCATCTTGTAGAAATAACATGTTTATCTTTTGGGAGAGGCACTACCGTATAGGTATCATTTTCGGTTAAGACATCTATTTCTTTTTTCGTGGCAATTTTCCATTCATCGCAATGTTCTGAATTAATTACTTCGTTAAAGCTTTTTGGCGAATTTTTCATTGAATAGCAATAGTCGATTTGATAATCTTTTATATTGTCGACCACAAAAAAATCGGGTCGCCTTATATTTCTTTTGGGATATCTTTCAACTTTATCGTCCCCATGGACACTCTTGTCTCCGTCATTTTTATTGTCTTCGTTTGTTTTAATTATTTGAGGCAATATAATTTCAGCTTCTTCATATGACGGGGTTTCGTCTGTAAAATTAAACGTGTCTGTGAATTTTACACGTCGTATTCTTTTTATTTTATTTTTTTTCTGGAAAAAAAAAACTAAATTGTTTTTATCGTATCCAAGAAACATACCTCTTTCAGCTTTAATATTCAATTTACTCTTTTTCTCTATATATGCGAAGCAAGTTGAACCAAATATATGCATTTTTCTTAAATTTGTTTTTTTACCACAGAAAGACTCATGTGGAGTTTTAGATAGCGTTTTGTTAAAGCACCTGTTGCATATATAGGCTGCCGCCATAAGTGCGTACGTCCAGAGGTTTTTAGGGAGTTTGGATTCAATGAGTAGGCATTTTGCCATTTCAAAAAGTGTCCGCCATGTTTTGGTGTGGCGATCTTTGAGCAGTACCGTTTTGGTGTGGCGATCAAAGAGCTGATGTTTCATGCCTGATATGATTGTTAATTAGTAAAAGTTCAAAGTCTTTATTGGTGAATTCCGTACCGTTGTCAGAGCGAATACACTTGATTTCACCGTGGGAAGCCATGTCGGCTAGATATTTTTTTAGTCGCTAGCAGGGTATCAGATTTGTTCTTTAAAACGTAAACCATTATTAAACCTGAATGGTCATCTACGAAATTCAACACATATCTATAATATTCTCTGGCCATCGGTTCTACGGGACCGTTCAAGTCACAATGCACCATTTATAGGATTTTTTGGCCTTTTTGTCTGGTATCTTGCTTTGTCATTTCCCTTGCGTATAGACGTCGCAGTTGAAGTTTTTTGATGTTTGTATTTTCATTCCATCAACTACAGTCGGCAACTTTTTGATATCAGGAATATTGCAGTGTCCAAGAATTTTATGCCATATCTGTAGGTCCTGTCAGGCGGTTTTCGATGGGACTACGCTATTTAAATAATATAGTTTTCCATTTTCTTTAATGTCGAATACAGTTCCATTCGGGTATACCAGTTTTGATTTATTGGGGCTAAAATTTATATTTGCACCTTGTTTTGTGGCAGCTTGTACAGAAAATATATTTTGTTTAAATTTTGTGATTAGAAGAGCGTTTTCTAAAATACAGAAACATAGTTCACCTGTATCAGACAAAGCCAAACTCTTTGTCAAGAACTTTGCAGCTAATTCTACCCTTTGCGACCAAGACCGCCAACCCCCAATATTTCCTCCTGTATCAGAAAACACGCTATGTGATATACGCATATCTGTACGTGATGTTGCCAAGCAAATCAAAAACCTTGATTCGAGTAAAGCAACTGGCCCTGATGGTATTCCAATTATAGTACTCAAAAAACTTCAACCTGAACTTGCGCCCATACTTACAAAACTGTTTAAACGTTGTCTTAAGGAGAATAGTTTCCCATCTCCCTGGAAAATCTCATCAGTATGCCCTGTATTTAAGAATTCAGGTGATCGCTCATCCCCCTCTCAGTACAGGCCAATAAGTCTCCTGTGCGTCATGAGTAAGTTGCTAGAATCTGTGTTAAATACAGAAGTAATCAAACATCTCAACAAAAATAACCTTCTTAGTGACACTCAATATGGTTTCCGTTCTGCTAGATCTACAGCAGATGTCCTTACAGTTATATCGCATAGGATTAGCAAATCTCTCGACGGTGGCAATCATTCTAGGGCAATTGCTCTTGACATATCTAAAACCTTTGATAGGGTATGGCATAAAGGTTTACTTCATAAGATCGCTAGCTATGGTATAGCTGGAAAAGTCTTCTCAATTATTAAATCATTTCTTTCTGATAGGTTCATAAGAGTAGTAGTTGAGGGGCAAAAATCAGAAGCTCACAGTATTAATGCCGGTGTCCCCCAGGGATCCATCCTGGGTCCAACTCTTTTCCTGATCTACATTAATGATCTTCCAAATCATATCCTTACATCATTTGTAGACATTTATGCTGACGACACTACCATTTATGGTACCACATCTAAGACAGTAAACGACCAAGTTCTCTCCAACTCTCTCTCCTCTGATCTTAAGCACGTAGTACAATGGGGAAAGGAGTGGCTGGTTACTTTTAATGCATCTAAAACCAAGCTTCTCTCTTTACATCATCAACATTCTAATTCACATTTGTCATCAATTGAAATGAATGGCTCTCGTCTTCAGGAGGCCTCAAGTTTTGACAAGCTTCTGGGCTTGACCATTACTCCTGATCTTAAATGGAACACGTATATCAAATCTGTTGCCAAGGCCGCTGGAAAAATGGTGGGATCTTTCTATCGATCCAGTAGATATCTCACTGCTGATGCTATTCTCTACCTATATAAGAGCCAGGTACGTCCAAAGATGGAATACTGTTGCCACATCTGGGCAGGAGCTGCTAGTAAGGACTTGTCCTGCCTTGATAGAGTTCAAAATAGACTTCGTAGCCTCGTAGGAGATGTCCTTTTCTCCTCCTTGCAACCTCTATCTCACAGAAGAGATGTTGCGAGTTTGTCTCTGATGTATCGTTATTTTTATGGAAAGTGTTCAACTGAGCTTCAATCTATGGTCCCCCCTCGCCAAACTTTCACAAGAAACACTCGTCTAGCTGTAAACACTATCAATAATTTCCCCCACTCTTTATCTGTGCCTAAACCTAAACGTAGATTCCATGAACAAAGCATCTTTCTTAGAACTGCACGCCTGTGGAATTGTCTTCCGTTTTCCTGCTTTCCGGCTGACTACAATATGGTTGTGTTCAAGTCTAAAGTAAATAAGTTCTTGATGAGCCGTTCCATATAAGTTATTAAATTTACCAAATTTTCATTACTAATGATTACTATATTGACCAATTTCTACTGTACACTCTTTAACCCTTATCCTTGAGTGGCCTTTGGGCCTTGATAATATGGTGATGCCTTTGTAAAAAAAAAAAAAAAAAACCTTTATTGTTGTTTAGCGAGATTTTCGCATTGCCTCTTTTCAAAACAATATCATTGACTCGACTCCCGTCAGCTAGTTCTACAAAATAATTTTGTGGCTTAAAGTTGGGGTTAAAATTGATAAAATCAGATTCCTTTGTAATCACATGTGCCGTGGCCCCACAATCGACAAGAACATTATTATTGTTTGTTGAAGCATTAAACGTACACGAAAATAAAAATGTATGTTCGTTAACAGAGCTCTCCACATTTTTAATGGAGTTGCTATTTTGAGTCCTGTATCTACATTGAGAACTCTTGTGATTAGGTCGTCCACAATTATAGCAAATGATTTTTGTACTTTTCTTAGGAGAAAAATTGTTTTTGGCAAAGTTGCGGTTTTTATTCCTGGCATGAGTATAATTTAATTTTGGTGTTTTTATGTGTGTATTATTAAATTTCATAATATTTGTGGATTCGTTTTGTTCTGTGATCATTTTTTCAGTTTCTTTGTAACTTCTGAGTGCTACCTTGAATTGGCTAAAAGTCATGGGTTTTTCTTTCTGGGTTATCACGATGGTAAATAGCTTGAAATCACTCGGTAATCCCTTAAGGACCATGGAAATTAACAGACTGTCACTTATAACTTCACCAGACATTTTAAAAGAATTTGTAGTCGTTTCGGCTCTTATAATATAATCAGTAATAGTTTCGGCTTCCATTCGTTTTAGAGAGGTCAGCTCAGTGTATGAAGAAATAATTAAGGGTTTTCCTTTCGATAAATAATGTTCTCTCAATATGTTTAATGCTTTGCAGCCGTCGTCCAGGGCTTCTCTCATTACCAGTGATAGACTTCGGTCATCTAAATACTGTATTAATTCCGCAAAGACAGTTATGTTCTTTTCAATGAAGTCGGGGTCGTTTCTGTTTTCAGGTTGTGTTTGAAGTACTTTGTGTAGCTTTTGGATTCGTAGATATCCTAGAAATTTAACTTGCCACAATTCGAATTTTGATTCGGATCCATCGAAATAAAGACGCGCGCTGGGCGCATAACCTCTAGAAATTCTAGAAATTTATAAAATTTCCGGGATCTTTCAAGTATTATTTGATTAATTGCTGATGATTGTAAAATAAAGTTAATAGAAATCTGAAATATTTATACAGTGGAACCCCGAGCTACGGTGGCTCGGAATACGTTTTTTTTTTCAGGTATTGATGTGGCATATGATATTTTTCCAGGTTACGGTATTCGCCCCGCCTTACGGTGTTATTTATAATTATATTTGATTATATACATTTGTTTTATATACTGTATTGCATTTTATTACTTTTTTATATACTGTATACAATTTTGCTTATGCTCCGCCATATGGTGATTTTATCAACCCCTGAACGGATTATGGCCGTATCACGGGGTTCTAATGTTTTTAAAATACGAAGTTGTGCCTATATTGTTCTCCCTAAAAAACTCTGGAAAGCTAGAATTGTAACAGTGCTGACATGATACATATTTCAAAAGTACACAAAAATCACTGATGGTCATATACTCACGGATGGCTTCCACACATGTATTCCTTTTTGCATAAATCTAAATACGAAATAAATATATTCCTCCTTGAACCTAGTAGTTGAGCTACCAAGGAGCTAATTCTTTATTACAATATATATCATATCTGTCTATATATTTTAGGCCTTGCCTTCTCTTTCTACGTCTCTCTCCTTCATCCACTCTCTTTAAATATCAATGTATAAATATCAATTACCCACTATACATTTTTCATATTTCTATCATCATGATCAATATAATGTTATTTGTTTCATGCTGTACTTACATTCCATGGCCCATCTAAAAAGTTCTTTGTCTAATTCTTTTACTTCCTCGTTGCCTGGTTGGCGTTGTTGTTTTAGACGATACACAAAATCTAAAGCCACAGCATTCATCCCTCGAGTGTATTTGTGAATCTCTCCCGGAACCAATAACTTTCGGTTGAAAACGGACCGGTATTTTTGCCAGACTTTACCTTCTCTATAATTTGAAAGAGAATAAAAATATAAATTGTATAAAATCTATTATTTTATAAAACCCAAACCGTCTTGCTTGGGCGTTGATACCTTCCATTCGGTTTACACCATCCTGTTTAAAAACTTCTGCATGCATTTACAGTTTTGTTTTTATTTGTATGTTTTTAACGCAAAAAAAATCGTCTGCAAAAGTAAATAAAACAAGGCCATGAACACTTTTTATTTAATCGAAAATTTTATTGCATTAAAAATATACAAATAAATACAACACTCTGAATCCCTTTTGCTTTTATTTTACACAGGTATTTTATGAATATTATTTGTATTTTTCATTGCAAGTAAGAACTGCTTTGTTTTAGAACAAAAACAAAACAAATATATATATTTTGTAATTGACAGTTTAAATACGTTAAAATTACTCAGATCAGCTTGCCCAGTCGGTTAAAACGTGTTACTAAAAGAACTAATTAACTTGCAACACATAATAACATATAAGATTTATTTATAAATGGAACATAAAAAATCGTACAAAAAATAACTGTTACCAAAGGCAATAAAAGTGACATCTTATAGTTAGCTGGTTGTTAAGGAAAAAGAAAAGAAATTAAAACCATTGAATCAGTTAATCCTATTTTCACTGCAACCGTAAGCAAACACAATAGCAGTTAATTTTCTTACATATTAAGCTGACTAATAAATTTTCATTGAAAAGACATTCATTCCAAGTCTTTGTTTTGTTACAGAAAGACTGATTTATTATCATTAAACGTTTTTTTTTTTAATTTATTTTCGTTTATAAAGAAAATGAATATCTACTTACGAATTGACAATGCCAATACTATGTCCATTTTTCTTCTGGTGGTGTACCATCGGGGGCAAGGGGCAGCGTGTCGGGGTGGGACCATCAGCATGAATGACCTTTCGGTACTCCTCCGGATCACTTATGACTATCATCCGTTCATTCATTATTTTTTCCTGAAATATCGGTCCATATTGTAATGCTCTCTTTCGGTTCATCTGTAAAAGTAAGTCGAACATGATTTTAATTGATTTGTTCCAAAAATATCAGACTACAAAGGAAAAGATTTTACACACGTAAAATGCGTAAAACAAAAAAAAATGATTTCTGACGATTATCAAAATGTCTTTAGTTTTCTGTGAAACAAGCAGTGTTATACACAAACGCACGTATAGAAATTCAAACTATCATTTCGGACTTGATAGACTCTTTTATTCTATTCTTCCCTATGTTTATGAATGAATTAATGTTTAACAGATTGAGGGACTATTGATACCAATATTGTCTATGGTATGATTAAAACCAGTTCATTTTGTATGAAAGATTATTTTGCATTGTCTCATATTATACAAGTGTACACACATACATACACACAGACATATATAAATATATATATATATATATTTATATATGAGAAGACTATTTCCTTGTATTTATGTTTCTTTTTTTCTACACAAGTATTTTTCTTAATTTAAAATTCTACGATAACCGCTTAATTTAGTTTTGAGAGCAGCATGTACACAAAAATCCATTGATGTATATGTAATTACTTACGTTTGCGAATTAGCCAAAATCTTTTCAGGTTTTTATGAAAAAGGATCTACTATCTTGTCCTACAAGATCAAATGTATAGTTTCTCCATCACCGTTTCTTAAATAACAAAGTTAACCTGGAATGTTTTTACTTAATTAATACTCTCGTAAATTTATACTAAGCAAGGAAACATATTTTCCTCTTTATTGCATTACATTCCTGACATGTAGAGATTATTTTGCTCTTCTTATCCCGACATATCGAAACGAACATTTGCCTTTCCTTTCATTGATACTCCTATTACCCCATACAACAAAAAGCTTCATGCAATATGAGTCTTTATGCATAGGGTCGTGTGGGGCTGTTTACTGACTTGACAGGATAATGAAATTAAGGTTATTACCAAGGATCTATATTAAATGGTTATGCTCTAGCAATAATTCAATTTAAGATCTCTAATTTCTAGACGATTACACATTTTCTCTAAAGAGTTGCTATGTTTAAATTCGCCTACATTAGCTAAGTAATATTAGGCCTAGATACGTTATAGTATACGGTATACTAAGTATTATTAGGCATAGATACATTATATATATATATATATATATATATACATATATATACTGTATGCCCATTTTTCATTGAAAGTACAAAATGTTTGTTTCGATTAAACCGACCCAAATATTTTTTGTAATGACCCTTCACCATAACACATCTATTATTTATTCATTCAAATATAGCACATCTATTATTTATTCATTAAACTATAAAACATCTATTATTTATTCATTAAAATATAGCACATCTATTATTTATTCATTAAAATACAACCCATCTATTATTTATTCATTAAAATATAACACATCTATTATTTATTCATTCAAATATAACACATCTATTATTCATTCATTCAAATATAAC
This sequence comes from Euprymna scolopes, assembly GCF_053919585.1. Classification (NCBI taxonomy): domain Eukaryota; kingdom Metazoa; phylum Mollusca; class Cephalopoda; order Sepiida; family Sepiolidae; genus Euprymna; species Euprymna scolopes. Next base: position 1,050,576 of record NC_136513.1, read on the forward strand.
ACATCTATTATTCATTAATTAAAATATAACACATCTATTATGTATTCATTCAAATATAATACATCTATTATTCATTTATTCAAATATAACACATCTATTATGTATTCACCATAACACATCTATTATCTATTCATTAAAATGTAATTTACACTTCATAAGATGGCCATATCAAAGACAACACATAACTACAAACATCTAAAAGGGCATCATTGTTTATTGAATTCATAATAATACGTATGTGCCTTCAAATGCAGCGCATCACATAAAAAAAATAAAAACGTACACATACGTTTAATTTCAGTGTTGAGTTATTTTCTGTTTCAATACGCCATATTACGCGATCACCTTATTATATTATAAATGAGCTATGAATTTGGGGTTTAGGTGTAAATATGTTATGTTAGTTTTTAAAGTAAATCAGAGTTAATAATTGCCACGATTCGGTCGGTTGGTTGGTTGGTTGTTTTTGTTTTACGGCATATCAACTCTTTTCAGGTTATTTAATGCCGAATTCAGTGATTTTGAAGAAAAGTTTTTTAATAGAATATATTTGTTTTTTGTTTTTTGTTTTTCCAAGTCAGTTTCTATTTAACCCATAGTTGGGACCCTAACAGGTACTACCACTCCGGGTCAGAGTGGACCTGGGAGCAATGGCAATTAAAAGGTGGCTCCACACTCCCCAAAACCCGCAAGCTGGGGCCTCACCATCGGATATAGTTTAAGGTCATATCCAGGACCGCTACGATTCGGATTCGGGAGGAAATTATAAATAATAAAGAAGGACACATGGACAAATTGAATATCTTCCTCGCTATCCATTGTCTGGGGATGAATATATATATATATATATATATATATATATATATATATATATATATATATATATATATATATATCATTATAAAAAGCAAAGCTAAATTTATTAGTTTTCCCTGAATAAACGAATGCTAATAAATTTGTATAATTTTGTAAAATTCTTGCCTCAAACATTTTTCCGAATGCGAGTCCATCTTTTTTTATGTAATCCAACAATGTTCCAATGATTGGCCAACCGCGGGGGCCGGAGATTTCCTGAATTGGACGGGCGCTGAGTTTCCGGATTGCTTGGTGTGGGCAGGGAAGTCGTGTCGCACTCGCCATTCTTCCTTTCTTTTTGATAAAATCTGAATCAGGAAGCAAATTTAAAGGAAACAAAATCATTTGAGAAATTTTAATGAATATTTTACACAAGTTTACGCATACACGGAAATGCGTATAAATATATATATATATATATATATATATATATATATATATATATGTATTATGTGTATCTGTGTGTGTGCAGTGTGCATGTTCATACATATAAACGCTAAATTAGATAATACATATATATGACAATGAAATAATTTTATCTAAACACTTAATTGGCGTTACATAACATATTCGATCATCAAAGCGAATCATAATAAATGTGTCTGTAACACCATCTAATTATTACAAAGAAACTGAAACTGTGGTTGTGATCAACAAAAATTACGTAATTCCTTTATGCATCATAAATCATTGTCACAAGAACACATTGTATGCAAGTGTAAAAACTTAAACCCACTTATATATATATATATATATATATATATAAAGAGAGAGAGAAAGAGATAGATAGATATAGATATAGATATAGATATATAAAAAAAAACATTGGAATTAAATGATCAATAATGAATAATATCCAGGATTTTATAATTGGGTTGTTGAGTTTGATGTATCTAGCAACACTGATGAGTCTTTAAACATAATGATACTATAAGAAAGTAATGAAAAATTAAGAGGGATTTTACGTTTACACTTTACTGCAGGTTCGTAGTAGTTGCGATCACTAAAAATGTGTTGCTATCTCCCACGTATACGAATCGAACCTTGTAAGAAAACTACTTTAGCCTTAATTCTATATTTTGCATTTAATACGATGTTAACACGAAAATCATTTTTACTTTGAAGACGAGCATATTCTAAAATATGTGCTTAAATTTATCATTTCACGGACAGAATTTCTATATATTCTTATCGAAATCATATGGCAGAACATGTATTACAGTGTGATTTGTTTTCTATAAGAATCTTTTCAAATGCTAGTGGAACTCCGTGGAAAATTCTACGCAAATTCTACACAAAGTTTAAGAATTTTTATTTAAAAATTATAATTTATCAGGGCGAAAACTTGCCTTTCAGGTTTTTATTTCTTTTTGCGTAAGCATAATTTTTATTATGAGTGAAATATTATTAAAATATACAACACTACTGTGGCTCGTATTGTAATAATAATAATAATAATAATAATAATAATAATAATAATAAATAATAATAATAAAACATATGTCAATGTTTTGAAATGATTTAGTTAACGTTATATTGTTTTATTCCACAGTAGTTCATAAATTAATTTCAAACAATACATTTTAAAATATTAAAAATTCTTAACCTTATATTATAAAAAAAACAAAAAACAATAATTACTATTTAATTTGAAGCTATAATTTTTATAAATATGTCTACGGTTATTACGTAGATACAGTAATAATGTATATGGTTATAACGTAGGTACGATAATAATGTCTACGGTTATAACGTAGGTACGATAATAATGTCTACGGTAATAACGTACATACCGTAATAATGTTCACAGTATTAACGCACATACGCTAATAATGTCTACCGTAATAACGTACTTATAAACATGAAACTTTTACCGTATGATTATATAGATGTCTTGATTTTGTTTGAAATGTGAAACACTGCCGATAATGAGTATAGTTTTAGCAAATATAAAAAAAAATGAATGAGAAAATTAAGAAATAAACTTACCTTCTGACTACTCTCAAATGTTCAGAACCTGTAGCAGACTATCCTGCGCTGGCGTATCAACTCGTAATTTTCCCTGGTATTGTAAGTGTAGAACGGACTCATTTTGGGTTTATTACGTCATTATGTATTGATCAATTTGCTGAGATTTAATTGGATGAGAGAAAAGTAGTTGCTGCATAGGAATAGATGTATTCGCAACGGAATAGAAACGTAGGAACTTGTGTCTTCCTGGGAGTGGTAACAGTCGGAAACAGAGACAAGAGCGCTGAACGACGTAAAACCGTTGGGATTGATCTCAGCTTCGTCATCTACTACTCAAGTCACTTAAGATCAGTGAATAACGTCATGTGAAACATTGTATTTTATTTAAACAGACATTATTTACCGTTTCGAGGGATTGGTGAATTCACGGTTTTGTAGGTTTAATGTCGAACACAGCTATCGTCATGGAATTCAGAATGCTCATTTATATTGGAGTCTTTACATGACTCTCTTTAACTATGCTTAATTTCTATCGCATTTGTTTTTTCTTGAATTTCAAGAACACATCACGACTAATGTATATATATATATATATATATATATATATATATATATATATATATATATATGGAAATATACTTTATTTCCTTATAATATATCTATATCAATCCTTATTTAGGGAACTCAATGTAATTTTAGAGAAATATAATGAATGAATGAAACAGACTATATTACAAAGTTAATGATGTTGCCCATCTTACAATTTATTTATTTTAATTCAGTAGAAATTTGCAATTCTTGACAATATCATTTTCGTAGCACAATATTAATCACTTAATTATTATATCAATCAGTGAATCTATTTTGCCCTTTAATTATCAGAAGAAATTGCAAGAATAACTTCATCAAAAGGAAATAAAGTACGTTTTGACATGATTAAAAATCCGAAAATTAGAAGAGAAGCTGTAAATACCTTATAATATGTTTACATTACGCCATTTTTAACTGGAAAATAAAGTCACTAAAACCCATCTATTCGTACTAACAATTTCTCTTAATTTAGGTATATTCTGCCAGAAATGTTCTATTTATTAATTATTTAATTTATTATTTATAAATTAATGTATCCATATTTACCCAAATAACATAAAAGATTATAATCTATTACACATGTGTGCATATACGAAACTAAACAAAAAAAGTAGCATTTAATTAAAAAGTGATAAATTAGAGCATATAATTATATTCTATAATTAGATGCGGATGAAAAATCAAATATTAAATTTGAATAGAGAATAGTAGTTTATTGAAATATAACTTCTCGATTGATTGTAATGTTTGTATATGCTAAACATTAGTTTGCTAAGAAGTATATGGATGGGAATGTTAAACTTCTAATAATCTTAATAAAACAAAATTATTTATAAAATTATAATCCCAACTATGCACCTTAAATCCACTGTATATGTTGAAACAAGTGATTGTTATATGATTGAAGTTTTGACTCAAAAATATAAACTAATCGTATTAATTGTTACAATGGACGTAAAAACACTAGTTATAATTGCTATTTTTTCTTATGAGTTGAGGGCAAAATAGATTCACTGGTAAAGGAAAGCAATGTACGAAAGATTAATGCAAGCAACAGTAAACGTAGTCACTAGTTTTGTCTTCTGTGCGCCAGCCTCTCGAACCAAAGGTTCTGAAGTCCTTCGCCACCCTTACTCAAGGCACGCCTCCATGCTGGTCTATCTTCGGCTAGCTCCTCCAACACATTCACATCAATGCCAAGAGCGATCAGATCCCGTTTGGCCGCGTCTTTAAAGCGCAGCACCGGGCGACCGCGGCTTCTTGATCCATTTGCCAGTTCGCTGTAGAGGACATTCTTAGGAAGACGGCCATCGGGAATTCTGAGCAGGTGTCTAAGCCAGCGCGATCGCCGTATCTTGAGTGTCTGGAACTAGGAGTGGCTGCCGGCACGTCTTAGCACCTCTTCGTTGGTGATTCTATCCCACCAATTGATGCCCAGGATATGTCCCAAACATCGAAGATAGTGGACGTTCAGTTTTTTCTCGCGACGAGCATACGTGGTTCAAGTCTCTGCTCCATACAGTAGGGTACGCAGAACACAGCATTCGTAGATGCGGAATTTTGTGCGAGAAGTGAGGTATTTATTGAACCATTCTGTTTCACATAGTCGGTTGAAAGTAGACGCTGCTCTACCTATGCGCGTTTGTAGCTCCTGTTCAATGGATACTCTCTTGTTGATGTTGGATCCAAGATACGCAAAGTTCTCGACAGTTTCTAGTTCGGGGCCATTGATGGTGATTGATGATGCGTCACCCTGGTGCATCACAACTGTCTTCTTCACACTGATTACCAGTGCAAACTCCGCACAAACAGTGCTCAATTTATCAAGCAGCCGCTGGAGTGCACTTGCGGAGTGCGAGACCAATGCAGCATCGTCTGCAAACAGCAGCTCAAGTATTAGGACTTTTCGAGTCTTGGTTTTGGCGCGTAGGCGAGCCAAGTTAAAAGGTTCTCCATCAGAGCGAGTATTAAGTAACACACTGTCTTTGTCCTCGTGATTTCCAAAAGCATGGTGCAGAAGAACTGAGAAGATGCCACACAGTGTAGGGTCAACACACAACCTTGCTTGACTCCACTGCACACGGGGAAGTTGTCAGACATGTCACCCTCGAAGAAGACTGCAGCTGTCATGTTATCATGTAGCGATCTTATCAAACATAGAAGAGTTGGTGGAGAGCCCAAATTTTGTAGGATGGCAAACCGACCATCTCTACTGACCATGTCAAAAGCTTTCGTGAGGTCCACAAATGCGATATGGAGAGGTCTACGTTGTTCTATGCATTTTTCCTGGATTTGACGCACTGAAAATATCATGTCCGTGGTTGAGCGCCCGCTGCGGAAGCCGCATTGCGATTCTGGATAAGCGCGGTTTGCAATCTTCTGGAGCCTTGGAAGGAGCACTCTGAGTAAAGATATACCACGGTAGTTATTGCAATCACCTTTGTCTCCTTTCTTGAATAAAGTGACAATTTTAGCATCTTACATAGCTGTTGGAAATTTTCCTTTGCGCCAAATGGTGCAGAGGAGGTCGTACAAGTGCAGGAGCAGGAACTTATCGCACTTGAGCAGGTCTGTTGGAATCTCGTCCGTACCTGAGACCTTCTCTACATTCGTGTGTTGGAGAGCTACTTCAAGTTCTGACATAGTTGGAATGTTGTCAAGTTAGACTAGGGTGTCGAAGTTCGGAGTGGAATTTAAAGCTGTGACTGTGATGTTGCGCGGTTCGCCATATAGTACAGAGTAGTGCTCCACCCAGCGTTCAAGCTGCTTCATAGGATCTGTGACTGAAGTAGATTTTAAAGGGCAAACTTTCGTTGCACTCGGTCTAGTTGCCTTGCGGAGTCCACGGTACATCACACGTACTTTACCACAGTCAGCAGCAGTCTGGATTTTGTCGCACAGGTTGTTCCAGTAGTTGTTTGCACAGTGCCAATCAGCTTTCTGGAATTGACTACGAGCTTCTTTCAGCTTGGACAGGGTGCTACGTGTCGGTCTACTCAAATAGTTCTTGTGAGCGTCGTTTTTGGACAGTAGTAGAGGTTCTAAGATTTCTACATTCTCAGCCATCCAGTCTTCGCAAGGCGGCCGCTTGGTTCCAAAGGATGTGACTGCAGCGTGATGCATCGCAGTTTGCAGGATTTCCCAGGATTTATCCAGGTTCACTGCTTCCGTTGATGCAGAATCTCTCAGCTTATTTTTGAGCACAGTGCGAAACGCACTGATGCTGTCGTTGTTCTTCATTGCAGCCGTGTTGAGACTACGACGTGGTCTTGGCTTACGTGGTGCAGGTTTCTTGTTCGGGAGATCGAGTTGCGTCAGCACGAGTGAGTGATCGGTATCACCATCGGGGGAGTAGTAGGTTCTTGATCGTTTGCCAGAAACGATATCTCTTTTTCTACACAATGCAAGATCCAATTGGTGGCAATGTTTGAAACGAGGGTGTCTCCAAGAGACACGATGACACATTTTTCTGTTTGAACCAGGTGGTTGCAATACAGAGTCCCTGCTGATTACCGAGCCCCAGAGTTCTTTGGCCATTTTCATTTATTTTACCAGTACCAAAGTGACAAATGATGTCAGGCCAGGCAGTATGGTTTGCACCGATTCTAGCCTTGAAGTCTCCGAGTACTAGGAGGTGATCGCTGGCTGGGATCCTGCTCAGTATTTCATTGAGACAGTCGTAGAATTCATCCTTCACATGATCTTCGCTAGGCAGCGTGGGCACATAGACGCTGATGAGGTGTACTGGTGTATCGGCGCAGTTGATCTTCAGTGTCATAATTCTCTCTGAAATGCTGACCGGAGTGTCGACTACATGTTCTCTGAATAATTTATTTGTCACTGCAAACCCTACTCCATGGATGCGATGTTCCTCTTCTGCTTTGCCAGTCCAGAAGAAAGTGTAGTTTTTTCCGAGACGGATCCAGTTCCAGCCAAGCTGGTCTCCTGTAGAGTTACATAGATTCACTGATTGGTATAATAATTATGTGATTGATTACGTGCTACGAAGCAGATACTATCAAAGAATTGTAAAGGTCAACTAAATTAAAGGAATAAATTGTAGGATGGTCAACATCATGAACTGTGGATTATAGACTTCTATCATTCATTTATATATATATATAATATTTAATATTAATGAGACATATGTTCATTCAATTATATTTCACCCTTCTATTGTACAACTTCATTAATTCATTTAGCTCGATGTAACAACAGAGCATATACATATGAATAGTAAAATATCTATAATCGAAATTGCAATGTGCTATGCATATTACCGTATGTTAAACTGCTCAATTGTTGGCAGCACCTGTTTCGTAGCGCAGAACCCTTAAAATAATTATGATGTAATTTTTAAAAAAATCCGCTCTGACTAATCCAAATCTAGGAACTCATCAAATGCAAAAGAAAACAAAAGGAATATAGGCGTGATTACGAGAAAAATCGGAAGGGTAGTGTTTTCTGATATTTACGCCATCTTTGATTTTAATGTAGAGTCATTAACGCCATACAAACCTATCAATATAATGTGATCATATTGAAATAATTAACATTACTTAATTAATTAAAATAAATGGTTAATCAATTCAAAGTAAACTGCAGTAACATAAGTCTGTTAAAACCTAGAAATCTACAGTATAAAATATTAATTCATGTAATAAAAAATTGAGCATTTTAACATGCTGGAAGAAATAAACGGTAAGATGGACTATATCTTGCAATTCTGAATATAGAATTTTGTAATATATATATATATATATATATATATATATATATATATATATATATTGCATATATATTAAATACGTAAATATATTTACGTGTATATAAGTAGTGTGTATATATACATATATCTTTTTAATATATATATATATATATATATATAACACATATGTCTATCTATCTATTTATCCATCTATCTATCTATCTATCTATCTATATATATATATATATATAAACATAAATGTATATAGTAAGGAATATAAGAATGTCAAATAAAATGTAAATTCAATATACGTATCACAACTGTCTGATCACTTTTCATCGATTATAACATATTTCTAGTTCTACAAGTGTAGTTTTACATTGACTTCACTTATGGCAAATTATTTAAATATTTAGGGAATGCCTAAATACATGTTTACATACAGCATGTATTCTTAGAGAATAACAAATCATGCTTAACGTAAGAAATAAAGGTAACATTTTTGTTACGGTCGCATTAAATTTAGATGCAATATAGATAAAACTTTTTTTTAATGATATTTAAAATATGCGTTCGAATCGTAATGCGTCTTATTTTAATGCCACCTGAAAAGACCAGAATAGATTTAAAATTACAGTGTTATGGTGACTGATTTCATGGATTCATGCTCTGAACTTCTTTCCTTATTTTGAAGATACTAACGGCGTGATTTCCACCAAAGTAACCCCTGCTATGGATATGCGCCAAAGCAGATTCATTTAATTCATGACAATATTACGACCCACGCCTTCGTAGATCTTTAATATTTTGAGTGAAAAATAGGAGACTTTACTTTTAGAGTGTTTTCATATGACAAAGCGCACTCCGTACGCCCATGCACAACCATCGTTTATGGTTGTCAAAAGTGCATTGAGAATGTTGTTTTCAATGTGTAAAAATATATTCTGGAACACAAAACGTCGGCACATCTCTCATCTGAGTAGCTTTTAACTTTTCGAGTTTAAAAATTGGAGGTTTTACTTTTGCAACGAACCTTGTATCAACGTTTGCGCATAATTATTTGTTTACATAAAATATTCAATCGTAATTATATTAAGAAATTGTGATAAGATTACTGTAAAAATTTTGAAATTATCATTTAACTCCAAATCATCTATCATATAAAGAGGATCTGTGTGTGTTGTGTATGTGTTTCTATGCTTGTAAAAAAAATTTTCTCATACGCAATGTACACGCAATTTACACGCAATTTACACGCGCCAACTCAGCATTCTTAGAAAGACTCATCTTTCGAACAAATAATATCGAAAAATCGGAAAAAATATGGTAAATTATTTCGTGCAGAAATTGCATTTTATTTCAGGCGGGGGTAACATCAAATCTTCCTAAACGTTTTCAACAATTGCGCATGCTTCAACTATTGTTTCTGAAATTATTTAGATACAAGAATATGTGAGTGATGTCGTAATCAGCGCTCTGGGCTAGTGGATTAGGAAGTTATCTCATAACCATTCATGCCGAGGCTCGCCCACGTCTACAGGTTGACTTTTTTTTCTTTTTTGCATTTAACTATGGTTGTCTTGTAATTTGTACTATTTACAGGGAATGTATTACCTGCAGCTAATTATATTAAAACAAAAACACTTTCCTTATTTCTGTTTTTGTAACACTGGATTAAATGATCCAAGAATATTTTTTTGGTTTAAAGAAACAAACGTTCACATCTTATTACGAGTCAAAGAATCAGATTAAAACAAACAAAAAAACAAACAAACAAAAAACTTTATTTGATTTTAATTTTTAATTCATTTTATTGCATACGACAATTTGGGGCATTGAAACCAACGCCAAAACACATACACAACAAAAAAGCTGTCGAATTCCAGAGTGAAATGTTTCGACGAATTTTTAATGAAACTAAGTTTATAACATTAACAACAGGTGCGCTAATCGTTGATGCCTTCTTTCGTTTGAGATGTCATATCTATAAAAACGTAGGAAATAAAGAAAAGCTCATTTAATATGTGTGTTTAGCGATAGAAATTTTCTTTAAAAGTTTATCACGACTAAGACGCCCCCCTTCTCGAGGGACATCATCTTGTTAGACGAACATATTCTAAAGGAAGGAATTGAAGCAACGTATATTCGCTACGTCGGTTCATATAACAGACCATGTGGCGAATATTAAGATGTTGAACATAATCATGATTCAAACAATTCATTTCATGGGGATACACTCACAAATTTTCTAGGAGCGGTTCGCCATATTAAAATAGTTCCGTTTATTTATAGTAGATGGATTGTATTTTATATTTTAAATGACTATATTTATCTTTTTTAAGTGTCCAACCCATACCAAACAATATCCAGTAGCAGTCATAATATAAGGAACGGAAAAACCGAAGACGTAATTATATTTATTATATAAAAACAATACATTATTAGCAATCACACACACCCACACACTATACATATATATTAACTGAATATATATATATATATATATATATATATATATATATATATATATATGTATATTATTAACCGATTAAAATTTGCGTTTTAATCCATAAATATTAAACAAGGTTACACAATTTGGCTTTAATAAATATTTAATGGAACAAAAGAAATAAGTTAAGGAACGGTATTATTAATTTGCAAGTAAAAACAAAAAAAATAATTTATGTTGTTTAACTTAATGGAGCTTTGCAACAATACGATAACTTTCATTTATCATTAAGAAATTATTTTTTCAATAATATGACAACGCTTAGGCGCAAGTCGTCCTCTTTTGAAGGAAAATAAAACTGGCATTATCGCTACGTATGGAACTAAAAGTCAATTCAGGAAATCTCTAATATTGTTCATGCGATTTACATTCTCGTTCTCATGAAAGTCCCGGCATAAGACCAATAAAACTTTAGATGTAAAATCAAGACTTTAGTAAATCTCCAATAATATTGCAAAGAAAATACCGAAGAATTGTTAAATGTCCACAAAATATCGTTTTGAAAGTTCTACACATATTTCCTGTAAAATTAATTAAAAGCGATATAATAAAATCACAAAGAAAACGCTTACTAACAAGTAAAAAAAATGCAGGATTGCATGCATGTTTCCAGTTTCGGAGCATCTTATTTTGAAACGAAGCTAAATAACACGTCTGGAGCACGTAATAAAACATGCTTTTAGTGATGCAAAAAGGAAAACTTGGACAACGCAGCGAAATCATTTCATTTCGCTGAGGTGTCCAAGTTTTATATAATCGATGCTGTCGACAAAACATACTTATAGAGTAAATCAAGAAGCGTTTGTCTTCTCAATGAATCAAGTTTAATGGCAGCTTTGTAATAGCTTGGGGAATGATTTTATCTGCGGGAGTTGACTCAATTACATTTATACATGATTTTATCTGCGGGAGTTGATTCAATTACATTTATACATGGGAATAAGAATGCTGAAAATTATAAAGGTTTCTTCAGGATTATGCGGTACCAAGATTACATCATATTCTATATGAATCTCATATTTTATTGAAAGACACTATATATATATATACTTGAAAAAACTCAAGATCACATATAAGAGTTATTATGGGTATTACTGCTGATTTTTATAGTTAATTAATTAGATCATATGATCAGCGATGTAGAAAACTCATTGAAGATTAGAAGATATTTACAGAAAATTTACCTTTGCTGATATTCTGTTCAAAATCAAGTAGTAAAACGACCAATATTAATAGTAGATTAATCCCTGTGTTCCGTTTATTCTTTAGTAAAATATAACTATTAGGTAAGATTTTAAACTGCATATAATATTTATGCATTGCATCTTAACCTGTATTCAGTAACAATTTCACTGCTAATTAAAATTACTTTTTAAGTAATACGGATTTAATTTATGTCGTTTCCGTTCCTTATCTTATGTTATCAGTGCTATTTCGTTGTTTCTCAGCTCATCAGTGCGGCTAGACAAGCAAGTATCTCAAGCCAGGACGGAAACTCGAATGCCCAAACAACAGTCAGAGCTGCTAACCGTTGCGCTATACGGCTTCTGCTATGCGGTCAGTGAATTAACATTATTTTGACATTGTCCAAATACCTAAGCTTAATTTGTTTACACAAAGAGCATCGCTTCATATGCTAATGGTAATTTGTATATCACTTTCCAAATGCTCAACCTAAGATAGGCAGCATTATTTTTAGAGCGATAAAAATATCCAACTATTTTCGAGTAATTTTAGTAATGAATATGGTGTAGGTATTTTAAGTCAGGGGTGAAGCTCCCAGAAAATGTTCGAATTAAAACGTTTATTTCAACTGAGGTCAAGAGCGGGGGATTTAGTTTAGTTGCATTTTTCAATCCAATTGTACCATACACTGTAGGACGAAGAAATGAAAACCTTTCGAGTCTTATCATCCGTCCACATGTCCCTGATGATGGTTGGAAATTGAAATTGATAAATTTTTAAAGGACACACACACATACACATATACAATTATGTGTTTATATCTATGCACTAACTATCATTTCTCGAATACTTCTCATATAAATCAAATCAATAGGTCCATTATATTATTGTCATTATGAATAACATCGAAAATTTCCGACTTCAGCTTAAAAGGCATTAAGAGAAAATTGTAATGCATGAGGTATTGCTTAATTGATGTCTAATAAGTACGGATAGCATTTAATGCACCTTTTAAAGATTGAAGTTTTTCGGAGGCATTGCGCTTATCCAAAGCTAGTGTTTGCAATACTTTAGACATATGCTAAAGAAGTGAAAATTTGAACTCAAATCTATTATTAAAAATGAAAAAGTATCGGAGAAATCTGAATTTGTATGTAGACTTTCCTCCCCTTTTTGACGTCACATTTCGCATAACTAACTTGAGTAACAATAAAATCAACTTTAAATATTTATCTGTAAAATGTAATTAAAATTCATTAAAATGACAGATATTATTCTTGTTATTTTTGCATTTTAAGTGTTGTTATAATTACTGTAGTTTTACTGTATTATCGATCATTGAAGAGGGTTTCAACTGGAAACAATCAAACGTATCAATCGATTGATACCAATCGAAAGAATCCTGAGAATCGATGATATAATACAACTGCAGTACATGTGAAAAAGTACATTTTCAAATAATTTATTCTTTATATATATTTTTGAAATATGCAAAGAGAAAATTCAGTATAATGTTAAAGATAAAATGAAATCTCGAAAAAAATGTATTTTCTTTTTCCATAACTGAAATAAAAATAGAATCGGATTCATCTTTTTCTTCATTTGTTCCCGCATACATCAATCACGTCCTCTTTTCCCCACTTGGAGTGATTGTCACAAACACAAGAGATATAAACCTAATGCCACTTAGCCCCTTTGAAAGTTGTTCAGTTCAAACTCCGCAGTTCACACTCCTAATTCAATTATCGTAAGTTTTCCTTAGACGATGACATCATTTTATTGTTTAGACGATTGTGATTTTTTAAGTTTTTTCTACTGGAAATTTCAGACTTATTTTTTATTGGCCCAATAAAGACTTAATTTTAATTTAGTTCCCGGAGTTTGTCTTGTTATGAATATACTGAGTAACTGCTCGAATTATTTCTATGTTATTTAAAGATAATCCAATAATTGAATTAAATGCAGATCTTTAATATATTCTAAACAAAACCTAGAATCTGTCCGATGCAAATAGAAAAGTTCTGGCCAAATAAAATACTGAGAGTAAATAGGAGTTCCGACTTTTTTCTTTATCTGTTTTTCATATTATTTCGCAATTTACTATTATTTACTTACAATTCATGCAGTATCATCTACGGTCGATGTATGAATAGAGGCTGGCAAAACAAAATAAAAGAAACAATATAATGACTATTCAAAGAGGAAAATTATGAATATATGAATAAAAAAAATAAGTGAAAATTAATCATAAAAGCGTACCATATATATTTTGTGCGAACATCGTCTTCCGCTTGTACGCAATCAGAATGCGAAAAAGAACTTGTTATTTTAATAATTTGCTAATGCGTACTTCCGCAGGTTAAATCCTGTTTTTTAGCGAGTCTCGCTCTGCAACGCCCGGCGAATGACGAAAACCGCCGGATTATAACGAATGAGCAAAAAGAAACAAGCTAGCCGACAGCCAAAACGTTGGAGAAAGAAAAAAAAGGAAGGAAAGCGGGAATTTTACGACCTAACCCAGCGTAGTATAAACACGCCCAATCCCCTCATGTTATTAACGGCTTTTGGAATAAACACCCCCAACCTCGGAAGCTGTGATGAACATGGAAAGGTTAGGATTGTTTATTCTGAAAGCCGTGACTAACATGTGGAGGTTCGGGGGTGTTAATACTGAGTGAAGTCGTAAAATATACCATTTTAAAGGCCGTTTAAACGTATTAGGAAAAAATAAGTAGATTATCATGTTGTAGAGGCAGAACAATGTCGTAAAAAATACCAAAAATAACTTTCCATAGACGAAAAAAACAAATATTTGTTCACTAATTCAAAGAAACAACACTTTTAGAACAAATGTAAAAAACCAAAAAGCAGTAGCTAATAACAAATAAATAAAAACAGTAAAATTTATGAATTTATTACGATAGTTATTTTTGTTTATTTTCTTTCTTTTTTGTCCGTTTTTATTGACTTCCGTTTCTTCGATATAACCATGGTATTTACATTTGACGGGGACGAACACAGAGTAATCATAAAAGAAAGAAAGAAGAATGTAGAAGATACATTTACTACTAAATACTATACGTATGTTTGTGTATGATTAATCTTAGAAGAAGCTAAACGGTTATTAGTTACCTAAACGTAGTGAAACAATCGGTGGCTGCTGTTAAAGTGTCTAATAACTTAAACTGATGCCGTTCGAAACAATATTTTTCCTAGCGACGCCATTTTGTAATGTTCTGAAATGTTTGTTTAGAATAATCTAATTCCGGAATAAGAAAAAAACAATAAAAAAAACAAGCACATTTTATGTGACATCTGTTCCTGAAAACCGACGATACTTGGAGTCAGAGGGAAATTTCTGAAGTCATTTGATGATATATGGAGATTATTAGACACCGTCAAAAATGGCCGAAAAATCAAGTTGTTGTTTTTTAAAACGAAATTACATTTATTAAAATCCATTATTTCTGAGTAACTCTTTTTCCAGAAAGATAAAACCCTGAACTTTATCATATAGAAAGCAGAATAATGTAAAACTTTTTCTACTACTTTTAATTAACTTTTAAATGTTAAATTTTCCCCAAAAGTTAACAAATGACATTTTTCGTCTTGCACAAAAAACGTATATAAATAGTTGAAAAAAAAGAGGTTTTTGAAAGAATTAATTTATTTAGTTCTTGTCTAAGATTTAGGGTTATTTCTATGAGAATATGCAAAAATATTATAATATAAGTACCTGGATTTCAAATAATTTCACTTATTCATATAGGCAACAAGTTACTTCGCGTCGATTCGATACAATGTTTACATTTGTACTTGATAAAAAGCAAACTACGGAAGACCAAACAGGCCCAAAAAACTTATTTTTCAGCAACGAAAATGTCAATGTATTATTAACGCTGAGGCTGGCCAGTACCAGATGTGTGACCATTTGTATGAGTTTGGTTTTTAATGTGTATGTGTGTGGGGGTCAGGCTCCCCGAAAGGCGGCAAACGTTTTCAAACGGGATCGAAAAAATGATGATATTTTTAACACAAAGGGTACAATATTTATCGATTTTTTTGTATCGATTCCTCAAAGCATTCCCTGTTTAATAATGATCATGCATTATTCGGCTCGCAAAAAAAATTGTTAATTTATTTATCAAAAATTTTAAAATGGCTTTTTTCGTATAAATATTATAATTTTTGTTTTTGTTTTGCCTAACTTAAATTAATTATTTTACTTCACATATTCACTGAATTTCACACTTCAAAACTCAAAAGCGGAATAATTAAACACAATCGAAGTTCTGATATTCAGACGTCAAAATAAGGTATGCAAACATTTTTTTGTTTTTTTTTAATCTATAACCCTGTCCCTTCAACAACACAATATGTTTTGTTCAGTTTCAGATGATTATTTTAAGCATATTTGGAACCTCCTCAAAACAAGGGGGTTGTAAGCAAATATATATATATATATATATATCAATATCGTTTATGAAAAATATGTATATTGTTATAAAGTTCATTCTTTTCTTAATAACCGCTGAAAATTTCGTATTGATTGGATAATTACCTGATTTTTGGTAGATTTTTAAAAAGACGGTCCGTCAAAAAGTACTTACACCCCCAGTTTTGGCGGTGCCTAGAGATTATCTGGGTTGTGTATTTTATTAACTTTGACCAACATCGCATGGTGATTCTCGATTCTTGATACATATGAAAGATATTTCGATACAAGACCTATCTGAGAACACATTATGTACCTTCGTGTGTAATTACATAAAAATCAATCGGCCGTTTTCGAGTCCATTGAGAACGAACTCGCACACACACTGACACACACAGACTGTTCCTTTGACTTAATATCACCGCCCCATATATATATATAGTTATTGATAATAATTAAATAATGTTCCCTTAAATAGACCTTAAATGCATTAGATTTTGCTTTATGTGAATCAAGTATTACTGTTTTGGTTCCTTTTTCTCTTACAACTTTTGACTACTAAATAGTCCAAAAGAGCCAGTCGGCTACTATAATTCGACTACTACCAGATAATTCATGACCAGAGACATTAAATGCAAGTACAACAAACAGGCCCTGTATTTTGTGTTTCGATTCCGGTAACAATTTACTACATAATTAATTTTGTAGAACCTTAATTCGAATACTTTCTTTTGTAAAATAACTTATACACACACACGCATATATATATATATATATATATATATATATATATATGTGTGTGTGTGTGTGTGTATATGTGTGTATATATATATATATGTGCGTGTGTGTGTGTGAGCATAAGCATTCCATACATAATTTGATATTCAATTTGTTATTGCCCGTTGAATTAAATTACAATTTATTTGGTGTCCCTGATCATTGTGCGCTAGATTGTCGAAATAAAATAGTCACATACTATCCAACATTTTTTTTTACTTCTTTTACAATGAGTTTAACGTATACCATTTTTTCTGTAATCATAGCGAGAATCTGTTTTTTCTGTAATCATAGTGAGAATCTTAAAATTGTTAAATATTTCTGCTAAATTATTCATATTTCCTCTACTTTTCTTATTTCCTTCTGAAGCTTTATATTACTGTCACCAATAATCAATGCTAAGTGACCTGGAATGTTAGATTCTGCGAAATTCAGGAAATTCCCAGCACCCACACAGAAAATCTTATAGGAAAATTATGAATGATGAATTCGCATTTAGAGAAAACGAGGAAACAACTCTACGTATGTATGTATTTATTTAATACATATAACTAACTTGTATTGTTTATTATATGGGCCGTGACAACAGCATACTCTTTTCATTGTTTTGACTCTTGAGTATATATCCATTAATATCTTATATGTTTTTATATAGACAGATGAGGTTCTCTGTTAATTAAGTGTCTTACTGTGTCGGATATATACCCGAGAGTCAAAAGAACGAAAAAACATTCTGTTGTCACAGCCCTATTTATTATATAGAAATAGACACCTGCGAACATGTGTCTAATGTTCATAAATATATTTATAAAGAATGTTTTATAAACGATGACGATAAATGATTCATAAATTATCTTTGTTTATCACTTATACGCAAAGTTTATACAGTGATTCTTATACATTCTTGTAAATATCATTATAGCTTGATTTTTTTACGAGGAAATAATGTAGTTGCAAAAAGTATTATGTTGGAGGAATTCATTTTACCCGATTCTATTCGTATTATTCTTGCTGAATATATACTCGAAGCATTTATGTTAGTAAAAATTCATAAAAACGGGCAATTATTTATTACAAACCCCACTTAAAAATTATTTTAGGCATGGAATCGTGACTCAATGAATGCAAATAAATCTATACCACCATTCTATAATCCGCAGTTTATTCTATGTTTATTATATTCGAAATAACTCACCAGAATTAGTTGAACGGACATGTAAAATTGTTGTAGACTCTTGAACATTCACAATGTTTTGCTATACATCTTATGAAGTTACTGACAAATTATTATGATTTCAGATTCAAGTGAACAGTTACAGCAGGAATTGGAATACACCCTACTAAAGCCTGAATTTTCACATTTGGTGAATTGCAAACGTGCAATCTGAATGAGGGAACACTTAAGACAAACAATATTCGATAATATTCTGTTTTTAACTTGGGAAAAATGATACACAAAGGTATGTAATACTTCAACTGCTTTTGGACATTATGGATGAATCAAGCATCAGTTTTTGAGTGGCATAAAAGATTCAAGGAAGGCAGGGAGTCTCTAATGGATGATACAGGGTGTAGAAGACGAAAGAAGTCAGAACACAAGAGTTGGTTGGTCAAATAAAGACTTTCATGGATAAGGGCAATCGTGTGTCTATAGAGACAATAAGTTTGATGTCAATGTGGAAGACAATAATAACAGTTTGATATCAGTGTAGAAATTATTCGCGAGGATCTGAAAATGCGAGAGATTTGCACCAAGTTTGTCCCAAGAACATCAGAAAGAAAGACGTTGTCATGGCAGCAATGGGGATGTCAAGCTGATCAATAGAGATTCCGCAGTTTTTGGTGATCTGTCATCTACAATGAAAGCCGAATCTGCTGCTATGGCCGAGAGATTATGATTTACACGCACGGAATCCATACTGGACAGGCAGTCAACAAGAGTTACTATGTTGAGGTTTAAAGGGGAAATGGTTGCCCAAGATGAGGATCAAGTTTCTCACTCTTCCTATAGTCCAAATCTTGCTACTTGTTACTTTTACGTTTTCCCTTTTTTACATTTTTTTTAATTACATTTTCACCCCAAACAAGGCACATTGCCACTTTGGCTACTATCAGGTGAAACAACTACTGGGGTACTATGTTGCGATTTGAGCAGCAAGATGTCGGTTCACGTTACACTTGAACTTCTGCATGTCAGTACAGTTGGGGAAGCGGTGGCCTGGAATGGAATTCCAGAGTTTAGCGGTTCTGAGGAATAAACTTTTGGAGTAGAAAGATCTTTTTATATCTACGGATCTCTACAGTGTGAGGGTGTGATTTAGCTGCCTGTCGCGTTTGTCGAGGGTGTCTACGTCGTGGGGGCACACGTGTCTGCAGTTCGCCAGAACATTCACCATTAAACTACTTGTAGAACAGGCAGAGGGATGCAATATTACGTCGATGGGACAGAGGCTGAAGCGTAGATGCCAGTTCAGGGCCTATCAGATTTGCGACTTATTTCAAGGATAATGTTAGAGGCTTTGTTATTAGACAATTAAGATGGAATAAGCTGTGACGAGCGTCATTGACACGCTCACACAAAAGGACTTCCATGGGGCGTTCCAGAAGTTGTTGGAACGGTACAACAAGTGCATTACAGAGGGAGGAGATAAGGGGACTAAAGTTTCATGTGTGTACTATCAATAAAAGTGAGCTATTTAAAAGGTTTGGAAAAAGTATGTGTAAATGGAAAATATTAGTGGCCTGGCAAGAGGGGAGAAAACCGAAACAATAAAACTGATCCTGGTTTAAAGTAAAGTCAAATGTAAACACACACTCAAATGCATGCATATATATATATATATATATATATATATATATATATATATATATATATATCATATGTATGCATATATATATATCAAATACATATATTTTAAAAGTATAATATACTTTACGTCATCTCGTCAGCATCAGACAAGGCCATACTATTTGCCAAGAACTTTGCACTAATTCTACCCTATGCGACAATGCCCATCAACTCCCTGTATTTCCTCCTATAACAGTAACACGCTATGCAACATAAAAATATATGTGCGTGAGGTCGCCAAGCTAATCAAGAACCTTGATTCCAGTAAAGCAACTGGTTCTGATGGTACTCAAGTTATAGTGCTAAAAAGGCTTCAACTAGAACTTGCCCCCATACTTACAAAACTGTTTAAGCGTTGCCTTACGGAAAAGTGCTTTCCAACACCCTGGAAAACCTAATCAGCATGCCCTGTATTTAAGAATTCACTTGATAAGTCGTCTCCCTCTCAGTACAGACCAATAAGTCTCTAGTGCCATGAGTAAGTTGTTTAAATAAAGAAGTGGTCAACCACCTCAACAGAAACAACCTTCTTAGTTACACACAATATGGTTTCCGCTCTGCAAGATCTACAGCGGATGTGCTAACGGTTATATCACATAGGATTAGTGAATTTCTTGACAAAGGTTTCCTTTCCAGGCAATTGCTCTTGACATATCGAAGGCCTTCGATAAGGTATGGCATAAGGGCCTACTTCACAAGATTTCCAGCTACGGTATTACTAGAAATGTTTTCTCAGTCATTAAATCATTTCTTTTTGATAGGTTCATAAGAGTAGTGGTTGATGGGCAGAAATCAGAGGCCCACAGTATTAATGCTGGAGTCCCCAAGGGGTCCATCCGGGGCCCAACTCTCTTCCTGATCTACATCAATGATCTCCCAAAACAGATACTTAAATCATTCCTTGACATCTATTCTGATGACACGACCATCTATGGCAACACATCAAAGGTCGTAAATGACAAAGTTCTCTCTAATTCTCTCTCCTCTGATCTTGAACGCGTGGTACAATGGGGGAAAAGATGGCTGGTCACTTTTAATGCATCCAAAACCAAGCTTCTATCTTTACACTATCAACGCTCTGATACCCATCTGGCATCAATTGAAATGGATGGCTCTTGTCTTGGGAAGCCTCCATGTTTTAACAAGCTTCTGGGTTTGACCTTTACTCCTGATCTGAAATGGAACACGTACATGAAATCTGTTACCAGGTACGCTGGGAAAATGGTGGGATCCTTCTACCGCCTCAGAAGATATCTCACTATTAATGCAATTCCCTATCTGTATAAAAGCCAAGTACGTCCAAAATGGAGTACTGATGCCACATCTGGGCAGGAGCTGCTAAAATAGCCTATCCTGCCTTGACAGAGTACAAAATAGACTTCGTGGTTTAGTGGGGGATGCCCTTTTCTCTTCCCTGCAACCTCTCTCCCACAGAAGATACGTTGCGAGCATGTCTTTGTTTTATCGTTATTTCTATGGCAGGTGCTCGTCTGGGCTCCAATCCCTCGTCCCCCTCGCCAATCTCTCACGAGAAACACCCGTCTGACTGAAACTACTATCAATAATTTTCCCCACTCTTTATCTGTGCCTAAATCCAAACGTAGATTCCATGAACAAAGCTTCTTTCTTGGAATTGCACGCCAGTGGGTCTTTCTGCGGCTTGCCTGTTTCCTACCTGACTACAACTTGGACGTCTTCAAGTCCAACATAAACAAACTCCTGACAAACCGCCCCCTTAAGTAAGACACTCTATCAAAACCCCCAATACTAAGGATTACTTCAATACTATCTCATTGATTACTGTTCACGCAATAACCCTTATCGCTGAGTGGCCTTCGGGCCTTGATAAGTGGTGACCCCCATGTAAAAAAAAATATGTACAATAAAGATGTTTTTAAATTACCAGATCTATTAAGATCTATGAAAACAGATTGCCCTTTTAGAGCACATTTATTATTTGTAAACAATTAAATTGAGATAATGCAATTACCACTACGGTTATTTTATAGTCGACATTCCAAGTTTAAAATTTGTATGACTTATAGATTTAATAATCGATCGCTTTCATTAAAAATTAAATACGAAAAGTATTAGAAATATAGCATATATTTAAAAAGATAATAGTGTATACGCAACAAGTTCACCCTCGTGAGATCTGCGTTTTTCTATCGTGGTTTCTACTTGGACTGATATACAAATAACGTACAATTAGTATTTGTATTTTGTATTCATAAATTAATATGGATTATTTATTACACAACTCCGTTCATTACCTTTACAACGAACCTTTATTTGCTTAATTCTGATCAATAGTCGTTGAGATTTAGAACGTATAAAATTGCAACAAGAGTGGCATATATATATATATATATATATATATATATATATATATATATATATATATATATATATATGGTAAAACTGATAATCAGTAAAAACTTGAAGAGAGTGTTCAAAATTATTGCAAAGCAAATATGTGTTTTATTTTTTTTATTACCGTTCTATCTGTTTGGATACATATGTTTCAGATGTTGGACCATGTTTACGATCAAACATCCTCGTCAGGCCTCGCAGAGGTGGTTGTTAGTTATTGGAAAAAGTGTTTTTAAGAAAAAAGAAAGAAAGAAAAGGGGAGAGACGGGTGTTGAACATATTTTAGTTTTGAAGGTTAAAGATACCTTCGATTGTATTGTGTGTGGGGAGGTAGCAGATTCAGGTAGGCGTGGGTGGAGATATATGAATACAGGGAGAAGGGTTGGAGAGAGGATGGTAAAGAGAAAAGTGAGGGGGTAAGGAGAGGAGGATAGGAGTTTGAATAAAATAGATGGGAGAGGGAGAGAGGGAGAGAGGGAGAACGAGGAAAAGAGAGGGAAAGTGAGAGGGAAAGAGAGGGGGAAGAGAGAGAGGGAAAGGGTTAGTGTAGATGTCACTTTTTTACACGTACGATGTTCGTTTAAATGTTTGTAGCCGTTACATGTCGGCTTGTTTCTTGCCGTTTTTAATTTTTTTTTAATTATATAGGTTAACGCACGCGCACATCTGCATATATACATATACATACACATGTACACTTCTAGTCATCCACATAGAGACACACACCTATACGCATATATATATATAAACAAAGTAAATGCAGACATATAGGGTTCATAAGTAGACATACACACACATATAATCAACTCTTATACATATATGTACACTCACAAAAATATATAGGCACATGTACACATATATATCCATATATATACAGACACCCACTTATATAGATATATGTTGAGATAAGGTCTCCAGTAAGAAGTAGATGTACATACACACATATATACATACATACACATCCATATGCATCTACTCTTACACACGCATATGCAATTGCATAAATATAGATATTAATAAAGATATTCATAAATGTTAACATAAATATAAGCACGTAGGCATACAAACAATTATATATATATATATGCAAGTGCATATATGCAATATGCAATATGCAATAGACATGATCCACTCCACAAATATAATCCGAACCAACATGCTAATCGTAATACTTCTAACCCACCCTGCCGCACTAGGAGAAAGACAAATATGTGGTTTAATCCTCCGTTCAGCGTAAATGTTAAAAATAATATACCTAAAGAATTCTTCAATATTGTAGAAAACTCTTTCAAATACCCACACAGATATAGTTCAATTTTTAATAAAAACTCAATAAGAATTTCTTATTCTACTATGCCTAATTTAGCACAAACCATCTTAGCATCTAATAACAAAAAAATTAAATCAGCCCAAAAAATCCCTTTCCCAATCCAACCAAAAAGCAACTGCAACTGTATTAACAAACATCTTTGCCCACTCAAAAATGATTGCATCCATAAAGATGTAATGTATTCATGCACAATTACATAGCTCCCACGCAATTCTCCCATAATAGACAATAACATTTTGCCACCAAATTATCCTTCCTCAGCCCCTCCCTCTGATATAATTATTAATCCAACAAACGAATCAACCAGCCCCTCTATTTTCAATCATACAAGCAACTATAATAATAATAATAATAATAATAATAATAATAATAATAATAATATTTTTCATAGCAGCTATCCTAACACTGACAACACTAATTATCCCCTCCAAACCAACCCTACTATTATCACTGTCCTACCCTTTGTTCATCAAAATGAACACAATTTAAATTCTCTTCCTAGTATAAATCAACAAATTAATATTAATTCTCGACACCCAGCTATTAATAAAACATATACATATATAGGTGCTACTTCAACTTTAATAAAGAAAAGAATTCCAAACCACACTTCTTCTTTCAATAACCAAAATTCAAATAATAACCAGGTAACTTCTCTAACTACACTGGTTAAAACGCTTAACTCTGCCAATACCCACTTTTCAATGAAATGGACAATCCTAAAAAAAGTTAAGACTTACACTCCAGGATCTAAGTCTTGTCACCTCTGTACATCTGAAGCTATAACTATTATAACCTCCCCTCAAAGTAGTAATATAATAAACTCTACAAGCGAACTGATCT
>NC_136513.1:1080000-1115000 GCF_053919585.1 Euprymna scolopes
CCATCCAATACCCTCAAAGAAAAATAATTTGGTTCAACCCTCCCTTCACTATAATGGTAAAAACGAAACTAGGAAAACAATTTTTCCAACTAATAAACTACAATTTTCCACCCAATCACACACTACACAAAATATTTAATAAAAACACGATTAAACTTAGCTACAGCTGTACTGATAACCTAGAACAAATGATCAAAAATACATTAGGAAATACTTAAAAAAGACGAAAACACAAATAACACTAGCGGAGATAACTGTAAATGCACCACCAAATCCCAATGCACATTTAATCAACAATAACTACAAACAGAAGTAGTATATAAAGACACAATTGCACCTGAAGAAAACCCAAACGACAAAAATACTATATTGGCCTGGCAGGCACCCCTTTAAAGATAGGTTTAGAGTACATAAATGCGCCTTCACAAACCCTAACGATCTTAACCACCTTACTAACCTCCCAATATCTAGATCTTATCCAAAATAACATTACACCAACCATATAGTGGGAAATCCTTAAAAAATCTAACGTATGTAAATAACTAAACTCCCCATTCCTCCTGTACCCTAACGAAACACTTTTTATATTCAGTTTTAAAGATAGACACAAGTTACTAAATAGAAACATGAAACCACCATAAACCATCGACACTAAAAAACCCATATCTTTAGCAATTATTCACCTTTCTGAAACACCCCTCAGACAATACCCTTTTTGGATGCGCGGAATAATACACATAATACCTCCATCAACCACATACACCCGATTACTCTAACATCAACACAACTAAATCCCCTCACTAAACTCCCCCATACTATATATATATATATATATATATATATATATATATATATATATATATATATATATATATATATATATATATATATATATACTTATATGTGCTTGTGCGTACGTTTCTGTGTGTGGGGATGTGTGACACTGTGTCGTATGTAAATGCATGTGTGGGTATAGGTATATCTATATCTGTATGCACACGTGTGTGTCTCTCTGCAGGTGTGCATGGCTGAACATGTGTGTGTTGATACAGCTGTACCTGCGTTTATGTGCAGATTTATGTTTATATGTGCGTGTGTGTGTGTGTGTTTGTGTGTTTCTGTATCAGCGATGCATTTATCACTTAAAGTTAAGTCGAACGAAGCCACGTCGCAAGGTTCCAGGTTGGTGGCCCACCCCATGTGTGTGTGAATATTACGATGCATCTACCCGGTCCCTCCTTGTTAACTGTACCCATACATTTATTTATTTAATTATTTATTATTATTATTACTATTATTATTATTATTATTATTATTATTATTATTATTATTATTTGTTATTAATTTCCTTACCGCCTCACTTTTCTCTTTATCATCCTTTCTCCAACCCTTCTCCCTGTATTCATATATCTCCACCCACGCCTACCTGAATCTGCTACCCCCCCACACACACACAATACAATCGAAGGTATCTTTAACCTTCAAAACTAAAATATGTTCAACACCCGTCTCTCCCCTTTTCTTTCTTTCTTTTTTTCTTAAAAAGACTTTTTCAAATAGCTAACAACCACTTCTGCGATGCATGACGAGGCTGTTGGATCGCAAACATGGTCCAACATCTGAAACATATGTAGCCAAACAGATAGAACGGTAATAAAAAATAAAACATATATATATATATATATATATATATATATATATATATATCAGAATGTGAGAGAGACAATATATACTTTTTTCCACGTTGTCTGGCTGTGGTAATAATTATATATATATATATATATATATATATATATATATATATATATATATATATATATATATATATATATATATATATATATTTATCAATACTCGTAGCTAAATTGAATATTGAAATGCTCATATCCTTGGTGCTATTGAACGAAGCTACATAAAAATTTGCAAAATTTTTGAAATGTATAATACTATTCTATGGTTACATTTTATGACAATTGGTAAAAAAACCAAAATAAGACTTCAAACTAATAAAATATTCCTAAATTTGTCTACATTTATATATATATATATATATATATATATATATATATATGAACAAATGATTAATAAAACATGTTAAAAGACATCTTGTAAAAGAGTTAAAAACATATTTAATTTTAAAAACGAAGCAAAGATAAGTGGGTATATATATATAAGTGGACAGAAATAAGAAATTCATTGTTTTGCT
Organism: Euprymna scolopes; assembly: GCF_053919585.1. NCBI lineage: Eukaryota > Metazoa > Mollusca > Cephalopoda > Sepiida > Sepiolidae > Euprymna > Euprymna scolopes. The sequence goes on from NC_136513.1 coordinate 1,082,207, forward strand.
TGACTATGTCAGCAAGCAATTATATTTCTGTAAGCAGGTGGAACATCATCCGCACCAACATATATTGCATTTATTTTGTTGTTTATTAGATTATTAAAACTTCTTATATCTGTACCAGCGGTGAATGCATTGAAACTCTTCTTAGTTTTATATGTATTTTCCCTTAGAGCACGTGCTTTGTCTTCCAATTCAATGGCATTCATATTTTGTAAGATTGCGCATAAGGGTTATTCTCCATAACACTAGCTATGGTTTCAAAGACAATTTGAATACATTTATTTTTTAGTAAATTACGCCTGAGTATCTTTATATGAGTCTAAAATGTAAATATGCCGATATTTCTCTATTTTTGATTATTTGAATGCAGAGTATTGGAATAATAGGTTTGACATTATAAGCGAAAATAATAGGAACCTCTTCTAGGAGGGCGGACTATGTTTGCTGCAAATAATGCAAATAAAAATGATGAGTTGTAATTGCGTATATTACTTTTGAAGTAAGTGATTCTTGGTAATTGCCTCTAAGTAACCTTTGGAGTTAAGGAGGATAATCTTTTAAAGGAGGAAGATAAACTTTTCCTCTTTGTTAACAAGTCATTGCTTCTCCTAGAAATCTAAGTTTTCTACAAAAGGAACAAATGACATTCATGTCACTTATAAAATATTCGATCGTTTTATTTCGTTCAAATTGTTTCTTCTTTCTCGTTGCCGGACTCTTTAATTATCCAGAGTGAGTTGTCCACCTTCTTCAATCATGTTATTTCCTTTTTCCTGCCATGTGGCTATTTTATTTTCCAAATAAGGTTGCGTGTCTTGTAAATTCATGTTATTTATTTGTTGTCTTATTTTGTTCTTTAGTTCAAAATCTGATATTATCCCTTTCTTCGGTTCGTAGCTACTGGCGCCTTCTTTGTTCTCTAGCCGCACTTTTTTTTTATCTTCCATTGTAGTGATGGTGATTTGATATATTCTGTGGGTAAAATTAAAGTCAAGTTAGGACAATTTTGTGCTGGAATATCGACTATGTGTTATTTGATGACAGAACATGAATTCAGAGCAAAATATTTTACTTTTTTGGTTTATATGGTCTTAGATGTTTATTTCTGTATTGTGCTTAAATAAAACATTAAATATAAACTTACAAAAATACAACATCGCTTTAATTAATATTTCTATTTCTTTTTCATTTCACAAAATTATTGGTGTAAGAAAATAAACAGTTTTGAGCATCAATATAACAAACTTTATTTGCTTTTTGCCTCCAATTCTGTATACATTTTTTTCGATTTTTAATTTGGTTTTAGCTGGGGATGCTATACCTTTACTTATTATCTTGAACATTATAATCAGGAGATATTTGTAAGATTCTATGCGTCCCTTATAGAGCAATTCTTGTAATGCTCTTACAATTCATTCACAGAGTATATTTGCCAAGTAGTTTTTGAAAATGTTTTTCAGGTTTCTTCTATAATTACTCGAATAATTACTGGCATAATGGAGATCTTCCTAAGATTCCAGTTTCTTTTCATGACGTACATAATATATTGGTATTTTGTAATTTCAGCTTTGTTTATCCAGCGTCATTGGAGACAGCTTTTACTAAGGTCACTTCTTTTTCTTTGTCCCATATCATTATGTCAGGTTGAATAACTTCATTTTCTAGGTATGTAGCTACAAAAATTGTTAAATCAGACTGGATTATGTATGACTTATTTAAAACTGATTAGGAAACGAAACAAACCCTATTTCTCTTTGAATAGAAATATTTTAATCAGATATAAATTCTAGAATATAATTAATAATTTCCTGATGTAGAAAAACATTGTTTCATAAATTAAAATATACCGTATCTAATAATTAATAAAAAGTTTAGATATGTAAAAAAATACATATTTGGGTAATGAAATATTTTATATTAAAACACAAAAGCTGCATTATTATTTTGTAAGTTAAAAAAAATTAGATGTTAATATTTTTATAAATTAGCTGTGTAAAAAAATTATATCAGGATTAACATTTTCTATATTTTTCAATGTTTTCTGTTTTGCAAATTAAAAAACTACTAGAACTAAATTTGTTTCTTAATGGGATATTTTTGGAGCTTCTAAATTACTATCATTATTTACGTTTCACAAAGGAGCGTTTTTTTTTCAAACAGACGTTATTGGGCGAGGTTTGAAAAATTAATTCATTAAACATATGTTAAAAAATGAAATCTTTCTGCTGTCAGTTTTCTTGTAAATTAAGCATAGAACTTGGAGTTACTTATTATCACTCTTTCCTCCACATGTTAGCAATGTTTTTTTTAAATAATAACGTAATCATATAGGCATGGTTTGTTTTAATTCGTCTTTTATTGTTTCATTATACATTTTATTCGTTTTATTTTTTTGTTTAATTAAAAACACATTTCCTTTATTTATCTATTAAAAACAACACAAATTGTTTCATTAATTTTACAAATGTATGATTTAATCTCTGATTATTTTTATTTATGATTTAATAATTTGAAAATTATATTAAAGTGAGGAAATTAAGACATAAATTAACAGTGACAGTTATTCAAGCACAATACACATGTTTGATGTTGATAACGATTGTATCGAAAAGCCTTATCCTAACATCCATTAAGAAGAAAAGTGGAATATTCCAAATGGCTAATAGACATTTGCTGGTAAATATAATCACATTAAAGCCATCATCATCGTTTATATTAATTAATGAGAAACGAATCACCTCCCTTTACGGTCACTAATTTTCAAAACTAAAAAAGACGTAAGTAATTTTACGGTTTCAAATTGGCTATTCTATTTTTTAATAAAAAGACATGTGGGTAAAATTAAGCTGCCACAATTGTCTATAGTCTTGAAATATAAAATGAAATAGATACACAAATAAGTAAAAACGTAATAAGCTAGAATGATCCAATTGTAATCCGATGGTGTATAAAGAAATTTATTTGTTTTATTTTATATAAAATCTTAAAATAAAGTTTTTATAAATAAAGTAATTAAGTTTTATCTGTAAATTTGACGTTTTTTTTATGTTAAATTACGTTTAACTGAAAGGTAAAACCGCCATTTTATTTTAATTTAATTTTTCGGTTGCTTAGCGCGATTGCTTTTTTCTAATGAGAATGTGGCATGCGTCTTCCTCATCCAATCAGAATATGATTAAGGTTTTCCCACAGCGACACCATTTTTTTTATCAATCAAATGTTTATTAACCACGTTAACTTTGTTTTTAACGGATGTCAAGATGATAACGCTCGAAGCGACAAGCGTAATAATATAATAATGGTAACGATAACAATAATAATGATAAAAATAACAATAATAATAATGTTTTCGAAAGGGCGGTTCCTTCAATCTGTTCTCGGTATTGGTACTTCGGCCATCAGAAATTCTCGACAGGCCTGTAAATCACGATCCGATTCTGAAACAGAAGGGGAGACAATTAGCAATATCTGGAAACGTGCAAAACGAAATAGCAAAATCAATTATATTTAAAAGTAATAGTATTGCGTGGCTTTGACCATGATGATTAGAAGAATCTTAATTCACTATTTTACAATGCCAAAAACTTGTTGAGGTTAAGATTTGGTGAATTTTCCGTTGTATAATGGAACAGTATTATAGAAAGAATTAAGAACGTAGTTAGTTCATAAGACGATACGGCAAGTATGTATTAAAACAGACTTGAAAATCACCACTATATATATGTATTAATGTAGACTTGAAAATGTAATTTCAGTGTTTTTAATAGTTAGTCCACTCCAAGAAAACAAACGATAAAACGAGGTGTTTTATGATTTCTTACCTGCTTATAACTTAAAACTGATTGTAAACGAACCCACCTGCATATCCGACGCTGACAAACAATTTGGTAAGCCTCTAGATCTGTTTTCTAACAACATACCTTAAACTGCGATCATCCGATATTCTGTCCCCGTACGGATTTTCTGATCACTCGATTGTCCTAATCAAGTTGAAAAAAACTAAATAGAATAAACGCTCAGATGTATCCACTCAACAGTGTATCCATACTTATTGGACAGTTTCGGAACATTCATATCGGAAATATCGCTACGTTCTTTGTTTAAAACAACGTGTGATCCATAGCATTTAACGTAACTGGTTAATTTATTGTTGGTAAAGACAGATACATACTCTCTAACATAAGATTATAGAATACGTGAGAAAATTATAATGGTCCATTAATGATTTTCCTCCAATGACACAGAATAATGTTTGCGTCATCAATATCTGTGGTGGAGGTTAGCAAACTTATCAGCAATCTGGATTCCAGCAAAGCAACTAAATCTGGCAACATTCCAATCATTTTGCTTAAAAAGCTGCAATTGGAATTAGATTACATTCATGCAAACTCAAGATTGTGCAAAACTGTGCCATCTGACCAGTATTTTCAAATACTGAACATCGATCTTCTTTAAAATACACACTATTCAGCCTTCTGTGCACTATTACTATTTTACTTGAATCCGTGCCAAATAGAGAAGATTCAATCATCGCAGCAAAATACAATCTACTCAATGCCAAATAATCTAATTTCCGTCATACGAAATCTAGAGCTGATATATTGACTTATATTACACATGACCTATCTATTCGCACAGTTTTGTATCTAGAGCAATGAAACATATTTGTTAGGGGTTGGAATAAAAAATTACAGCACAAGATCCCCAGCTACGGAATATCTGGACGCTTTCTCTCAACCATCATTTCTCTTTGATAAATTTATAGAAGTAGTCGTCGATGGGCAAAACCCTATTCTCTTCCAAATAACTTTTTGATCTGATTCGTCAACTTTTATGCAAACAACACTACCATTTACGACGACATCCAAAAGACCGACAATGACCTAGATCTCTCTGGGTCTCTCTGAGCACCTAGTGCAAAGGGGCAAAAAGTTTCCGGTTAATTTTAATGCATCGCAAATGAGGCTTCTATATTTTAATAAGCAATGCTCTGATCCTCACTTTGCTTAAATTGAAATGAATATCTCTCTCTTCTTGAGGGAGCATCCCGCTTTTAGAGCTTTAAAGACTGAGCTACACTCCATACCTGAAATAAAAGACTTTCATCAAAGTTTTTTCAAGTCACTGGAGAAATGGTTGCATCATTCTTCCGTCGCAGAAGGTATCTAACTTTCGACGAATTCTTTCACTTCTGCCAGAGCCAAATACGTCGCAAAATTGAATACTGCTTTCATTTTCGGAAGGAAATTGATCAGAGTACATTTTCCTGATTTGACCCGGATTCGATATATAGTAGGTGATGCCCTGTTCCGCTTATAAACGTCTTTCTCGCATAGATACGTTGCGCGTCTATATTTTCACTACTGTTATATTAATCGCAAGTTCTCGACTGACCTAAAGCTATGGTATTCCTTTATAAAACATTCATAACACCTAACCACTCTCACAATATCCTCTACTCTCTATATATGCCTAAAAGTAAATGTAATTTCTATAAACAATTTGTTTTCAAGTACAGTCTTCCCATGAAACTCTATACTGCGAGGCTATTTCCCAGCTGATTACAACTGGGTCGTATTTAATCCAATGTAAACAAGTTGTTGTTGAGCCACCATCTTAATACAGTTTTATGCAATTCCTATTATTGACCATTACAATCTATTTCTCGCCGATCTTCTGACACTCATTAACCCTTATGCTAAGGTCGCGTTCGGGCCTTGACTTTTTTTTTTTTGTAGACAAAAACCTGTACCATGAAAAGAAACTTTTCATTGAAGTTGCGCTTGAATTTAGGTACATGAAGTAAAATAGTTCTCTGCAGTGTTGATTGAATGTCGAATTATTTATGAACATGTTTTCCAGAGGAGGGAAGAATTCAAACTCAGTAGAGCACCTGCAATGGAAATACCGATAGCATATGGACAGACTGCAAATGTTATTCGATAAGAAAAGAACAATACTTTTGCATTCACCAATACTACCATGTATTATTTTTTTTATTTCTATTCGTTAACTTTTTATTTAATATTAATTCTTAAGTAGTGGGGCCGAATGATATACTAGGTGTTTATTCGGTAGAAGTGACTGCAAATAAAGTGAAATTAATTGAAATAAATTATCGTAGATGTGCATTCGTATAGCCTGCCCCCCGCGATAAAACACTAGGTTACAATAAAATATTTTTAAACGTCAGAATGAAAAATGTGATATTTTGTTATGGGTACAAACGACATTGATTCTCTCATCCAATCTCGAATAAAATATGGTTTTCATGCTTATTGTATATGAGAAAATAACAAAATCCTTTCTTTGTACATAAAATGCGGTTATTCTATCGGGTAACAATTTATATAAAAATGCCTTTATTTAGCATCTTTTTACCTAAAGAAATTTATGGAATGTCATTTCTGTCAATTATTTTTCATTAATTTTCAGTTTTTCGGATGTTCATGTAACTATAACTCTTAATCTCGATACAAAAAAGATATATATGAATAATTAAACATCAGAATCAGGTAGCAATAGTTTCAATTTTGTGTAATTCAGTTCTTTTCACCAAAATAATCTCTGTAAATAATGCACAGTTTTCTGTACGTGCGTATTGTTGCAGTCTAGTTAAATTGTTGATTTATATCATATCTGCTATACTTTCCCTAATAGTATTATAAATGATTATTCAAAATTAAAAGTAAATCTAACATTATAAACAATTGGTCCAAACTTTTTCGCATTCCGTTTTAGTCGGTTATATCTTTACAACAAATTAATATTCATTAATTCAGTTTAAAAAGAATGCATTTATTTCTGTTACATTAAAGTGTATAAGCATTAGTAATTTTTTACTTAAATAAATATATATATAATTTTTTATTTATATAAATTCTATTAAATCAGACTTTTATATTTAATATTTAATTTCGACAATCAAAGTTGATCTATGCGGATAATTAAACAAATCTATTGCTTGTGTACGTTTGCATTTTATTCAAAGTATTTGGCTTTAGTATCAGTATTTTACGCAATCATCAGTTCGAATTTCAAACAAGGCTATTGCTATTTCTGTACTAGCTTCCACTTATTACCTAGAGGATATCGTTTATTACCATACCTTAGATTAATATATTTTAATTAATCTTGGCTATAACATCCCATAAATATAAAATATATATATATATACATACTTTTAAACACATTTACATCACCCTCTTTTTAGTATGTGTCCATGCGATGGATTCTTAATTTGTAAAGTACTTGGACTTATTACTGTTTTCTGAAAGATTTTAAAGTTTTCACCGAATAATCAGCATAAAACAGATATGTTGTTGTTTGTATCTTCCTCCTTCAACATTCATATAATTAGATCGTGTTGTATCCCCATCTATGTAGCCATAGTTATTATTTATTTCCTATCTTTCCTAGGTGATTAAGTATTTCTTATTGGGTTCAGGGTGCTTATAGACTGTTGGTGAGCCCAAAGAGGATTCCTATACAAGTGTGGGCGATATCATTATTTAATCACCTATCTAACAGCTGTTGGTTGACCTTTTCCTGAGATGTTGTTAGGAGTTCGACATAGCTGAGAAAGCCAATGGAAGAACGTTCGCTCTGAAACCACAGCGCACGCACGCACGCACACACACACACACACACACTAAAATGTACTGATATACTCCTCTGCTATTCTTATAATTAGTATGCTTATATGTTTAAGAAAGATCAACGTATGCCAAAAAATAGTGTAAACATTGGATAAAACACTTGTCAGATCGCTGATTAAAGACTACCAGCATCAACAGCTGCACCGCCTAAGTGATATTGCCTCATTCAGATGTGAGCCGGAAGTTGCAAGACGATTAGACATTGTAGATTATTGATCAGATCGAGCTGGTTGGTTGCAGCTTTTAAGGTATTTCTATCCGCCTTATTTTGGGCGAATACCCATTGGGTGCTATTGAAGTCTTATATCAAAATTGGTTTACAGATAATAATACGTGTTAGAAGAGGGTTGATTTGTAGGCGGGGGTTATTATTCTTCTTAGTGGATAGATTTTCAATGTTATTTTCATTGATATTTCATGTTGATCACATTATTGATCCATTTTAGATAACATAAAACATCCAAATCTCTTATGGGAGCTTTTATATAATGATAGTAATTATTCTATCCCTATTATTGGACGGGATGTTAAGCTCTACAGTTGTTTGCAGAGTATATCATGTTTATGCTTTCTGTGTGATTTTGTAACAAGTTCTTTTTGGTTTCAGATAGTCATTTAATGTTAAAGGATATGGTGGCGAATAAAGGTTTTGTAGACGAACGTTTGTTTTTCCATACTTTCATGATAGGTATTACCTTACAGTAGCTGCGAGGCGAACGCTTCTAACTTCATCCCCACCAATCCTGATAATTTATAAAAGCCGATGGTCTTAAATAGGAAGTATATGTTGCGTTCTACTGTTAAATTAAAATAATGTCTTACCGAAATTGATTTTGATCGAAAACAAGATAATGTTGCCGAGGCTAGTCCAAAAACAAATTCCACGAAAAACAGAATCAGTTGAATAACAAACGTCGGTAAATGTAGAATCTGAAAAGATAATTAGTTTTCTTTAATATTAAAAAAAAATCCGGTGAACAAGAAGGTTTTTGTGGAATTTAAAATTTAAAATTTGGTTTCAAATGGTGTGTTTTCGAAAAATGTCAAACATGCCAATAAGTTTCTGTTATGATACCTTTACTTTATATATGATTTTAAGGAGCGTTTTCGCCATATTTAATCGTTTCAATTTCAATTGTTTTAAAACAATTGTTTTCTTTACAAAACGTTGAATACAAGATTGAAAAAAGCAAATTCGCCCATTTTTTTTAAATTTCAATTCAAGCGAGGCCGAAAAGCTGTTTGGTCGTCTGCAACCGGTCCCATATCTTAGGTTTTTGAATGAAGGATAAGCGATTACGGCGAAGTAGTGTCAACAAATAGATCAGAAACTTCGAAAACAACGCCCAACATTAGTCAATAGGAGAGGTAAAATTTTCCTCCACAACAATACCCGGCTGCACGTTGCTAAACTAATCTTGCAGAAATTAAACAAATTGGGATATAAAACAATATCTTATTCGCTCTACACTTCAGTCCTCTCATTTATCAACTATCATTTTTTCAAGCATCTCGACAACTTTCAACGTAAATAAGTCTTTAAAACATAAGCGATATTCAAAACGCAATCAGCCAATTCATAGCCAACAGAACGCAAGATATTTACGTTACTGGCATTAATAGAGTTTTCTGTGATGGCAAAATGTGTTGATTCTGATGGTACTTATTTCCATCTATAAAGTTTTGTTTGAGCCGAGATATGTACATCGAGGTATAAAGTTAAAAACCGCAAGAACTGTCATTTCAACATGATATTTGTATGTCGGGAGTGCCTTAGCATAATCAATATATAAAAACGCTTTAACGTATTGATACACAGAGAACAATGTAAATGTATACAATTTTCTTATGAATAAGGTAACTTCCTTTACTGTTCGAAAAATGTCAAACATGCCAATATTCTATATCAATATAAAGCAATGTTTCTTTCTTTGCATGTTTTACACAGGTACTACCACAGAATGTGTTTCAATGGGCTTTCTTCACTTGCCTTACCCTAACGTAAATACTCTCAATGTATTTGACTAGCGGTAACAACAAATTACTGAAAACAAAGACAGTAAAATATTTTATAATTATATTACTGTTTCGTGGGACGACATATCTTCAGAATGTTCGTTCTCCTTCCATTTTTATCATATCCACATTCAGAAGTTTAAATATTATTCCCCTCACGTTATACTAGCAATGCACATTGTCGACAAAAGAAATACATGTGATATCGATACATTTTACGAATATCGTCAAAATAACTTTAATTTGCTTCGAATTGCATTTTATTTTAACTTTGAATTTCTACTTTTTATATGATTATGATTAGACGTATCAACATCTTTATTGCCTTCCATTAAACTACACTAGCAGTATATCTGGTGTATAAGTTGAGGAAACAGAATATAACAACAACATTTTAGGGACGCTAGCCTCGAATATAATTGCATAAGACTCACCGAGTTTTCAATGAATGAGGAAACAAGCAAAACGAAAAACAATCCGCACAATGTTGCCGACAAAATCGTCATGAACAGATGCCAAAATTTCTGCAAAAATATATACGTCATTTTAATTATATATATATATATATATACATATATATATATATATATATATATATATATATATATATATATATATATATATATGAAAAATCAATACGAAAAATATATAAATGTTTATACCTTTTCTGTATTTATTTCCTATGTGTTGAATTGTAGGATTAAAAAAGCCTTTTGAAAAAAGGGCGAATGTTTCTTTCAAAAACACATAATTTCACCGATCCTTCGGTATTCCTCAGTGTTTATATATATATATATATATATATATATATATATATATATATATATATATATATATATATATACATGTATGTATATATATATATATATATATATATAAACAGATTTTTTGAACAACAGATAAATCTGTTAATAATAGAAACATCATATTATGTATAAATACGGTTTGGTGAAATGATTAAATTGAATAAATATTGCAAAGCGTCTCGCAGAATAGACTTACGAAAAGTAGTTCTATTTTAAGGATAGACTGTCTGAAAATTTCAATTGAATTTAGTAACGAACCGAAATTTATGAATAACGACTGCGAAGCATTTGTTTAAAAAACTTTGGAAAAAATATCCAAATGTAAACAAAAAAAAAACAATAACACGAAAAAAAATATGCCTGAAAAAAATCAAAATTAAATATCAAACGAAGTTCAAATAGGAAGTTATTCATAAAGATTTACTGTAAGAAAGTTACCAAGAAATTATTAGAAGATGATAATTTGAAAGAATCTGTAATAATTCGTTTAAAACATCGGTAGGAAAAGCATGAAGCAAAAATTTCGTAATGCTCCAAATAAACGGAGACGAACACCTGAAAACTGTAATGAATAAAACATATTGGGTAATGCAAGAAATGTGTAAAAGCAAGTGAATGTCAGAAAAAAATCCGGGAGAAAATTTGCTTTAAAAACAGCAAATGAATTCCATCGAAAAAAAATAGATGCTATTTGTTTCAATAACAAAAGAAATTAGGCTTGGAGATGAAAACTTTCAGAAAAACAAATGAATTTAATCTAAAAAAAAGGAATTCTTGGAATTCGAGATGTCGGTAGATGCCATGAAAGAAACTAAACAATTAAAACGTAATGCTTAATAGTTAAAAAGCCTTAAGATAAACAAATGAATTTAAAAATAAAAAAAAATTGGGAAGATAAACAAATGAATTTAAATTAAAAAATAGCGGATGTTTTTTTTACTAATCAATTAAACCGAAAATAAAGTCTTATCATTCGAGAATCGTCGAATCCTGATGTATGAATTGAAACATAAGTCCAGTTCTACTGGAAGTAAAACCTAGAACAGTTTCGCAGAATCGACTTACAGAAAAAAATATTTTATTTAATTTAATTTTATAATTTACAATTTTAATTTATTTTAATAGCATAAAAATATTCCTCGACAATAAGGATAGCCAGTCTGAAAATTTCAAAGAATTTAATTTATATATATATATATATATATATATATATATATATATATATATATATATATATGCCCACTAACTATTTATATTAACATAAACACAACAAACACTATGCATAATTTATTGTATGCATTATCAATTATGGTGTCAATATTTTTATGGTACGTGATTTTGAGTGAACTATGAGTTTCTTTTGTAGTTTGGAGAATAAAATAATTTGATAGATTTACACTCTATTAACTTGAGAAATATGGAGTTAGTTATGAGTCCCGTAATTATTCAGTAATAAAAAAAACCTAATAATTGAGAAAAACGAAGTTTGTTAGATGCTTTAGTTTTTACGAATCAAGCAAATATATGTGCTTCTCAATATGGTTTGTATCTCTTTTCCATCAATCTCCCTTCCTCTCTCTCTCTCTCTCTTTCTTTCTATATATATATGTATATATATATATTTAGATATATATATAAATCTATGTATATATATATATATATATATATATTAAGATATATATATAAATGTACGTGTATATATATACATATATATAAATCTACGTATATATATATATATATATATTTAAATATATATATATATATATATAAATGTATGTGTATATATACATATATATATATAAATGTATGTGTATATATACATATATATATATATAAATGTATGCATATATATTTATATATATAATATATATAAATGTATGCATATATATATATATATATATATATATATATATATATATTGAATAGTATTCTGTGCAACGCCGGAATTGTTGCTGACGAATTCAATCAAATATTAGAGCTTCTGACTCCGAGACTCTGCTATGCATTATCTCAAACAGTGAAAAACCTATACACACATACGCATCTGTGTATGTTTCAGTGTGCGCATGTATACATATTTTATATGTATAGATACATAACATATATATATATATATATATATATATATATATATATATATATATATATAGCGTGCCACTAAGGCATTTGGTGGCTTAGAGAACGAGTATGGTCTGACAGAGGTATAACTATTCATACAAAGATCAGTATCTATCAATCTTGTATTTTACCATCCCATCTTTACGCTTCTGAGGCCTGGACAACTTATGGTGGAAACATGAAAGTCACGGAGAGAGTGCACCAGAAATTCTTGAGACACATTCTGGGCATCAGGTGGAGCACTTTTATACCTGATATGGATGTTCTCTTGCGGGCTGACGTACCTTGCATCGAGAAGTTGATTATACGCAGCCAGATGAGGTGGGCTGGACATCTGACAAGGATGGACGACGATAGATTGCCAAAGCGCCTGTTCTATGGTGAAATTACCAAAGGAAAGCGTCCACAACATAAACCGAGGAAACGCTTTAAGGATAACATCAAAGAAAATCTTAAAGCTCTTGGTATTGACGTGTTCAGTTGGGAAAGTGCTTCCAATGATCGTAAAAAGTGGCGCTTCTTGGTCTATCATGGCTGTGATAGTTTTGAGAAGAAAAAATATGAGAATGCAAAAATGAAGCGTGATATCCGGAAGAAAAATCTGTCAGATATATCAGGTCTGTCGGAGGATTTCATGCAGAACCACACCTGTGATTTATGCGGTAAACTGACTTTATCCGGAGCTGGCCTAGCTATCTACAAGCGTTCACATGGGGATCAATCTTTCTTTGATGGGGAAAACATTGCAGGGCACAAGTGTTCTGTTTGCTCTGTGGTCTGTAAATCGAGTGGAGGCCTGAAGCGGCATATGAGCGTCCACAGATGAGCAGCACCAGTTAGCATCCCTCAATCTCAGTTTAACTGTGACCTTTACAACAACACATATATATATATATGTGTGTGTGTGTGTGTGTGTGTGTGTGTGTGTGTGTGTGTGTTGAATAGTATTCTGCGCAACGCCGTAATTGTTGCTGGTTGTGCACACACGCATATGGAGCTGGATGCACACACGTAAATATTGTGGAAATCTTCAAATCAACAAATGTCATCAAAAGTAATAACAATTGCAAGAAGTGTGCAGCAATCACCATTCTTCATCTGACAAGTTTTGAAAACAGTCATATTGAAATTTGGCCTTGGCGAATTTAAAAAGGGCCAGTGGAATACAGTATGGAAAAATGAAATTCCTATCTAATGTTTTTGTAAATAAAAGCAAATGCCGGGAAGGAGGGCACCAAGACGACTAGTTGCCATTTTGTGTAACCCAATTTGTTCCATAACGCCAATCTCTCTCTCCTCCTCCCTATCCTTCTCTCTCTGCATAGTACATTGAGAAAGAAAATAAATTGTCATTCTTTTTATAAACTTGCGTCAAGTGTTTTTTTTTGTTTTGTTTTTTTGTGAAACAATTAATTGTCTTATATACATTCGTCAAGAACTTGAAATTATTTAACAGACTAAATAGACAACACGGGTTAAAAACTAAAGAACTACAGCCCAACGTAACACATACATACATACATACACACACATACATACACACGTATATATATATAGATAGATGAAATAATTATAATCATATATATATATATATATATAATATATATATATGATATATATATATATATTATAAGGTAAAATTAAAAACCAAGAACAATGCGAGATTATTTTTCATATAGAGTAAAATTAAATGAATACAAAAGAAATAAATTTCTTTTTTTGTTGTTTGTTTTTTCTTTTTCACACAAATTTTAACTCTAAACAACAGTAATTTTTTTCTGTTGTATTCAATGGTGTTATAAATCTCAATATATTTCAGACCTATTAGTTCTTTTTCAAGAGAAGACAGCGGAAGAGTGTTCAAAATTGGAAAAGCAGCCGCAGAGTTTCTGCGGTTGCTTTTCCAGAAAAAAAATTACTGTTGTTTAGAGTTAAAATTTGTGTGAAAAAGAAAAAACAAACAACAAAAAAAAAGAAATTTATTTCTTTTGTTTTCATTTAATTTTACTCTATATAAAAAAAATCTCGCATTGTAATTGGCTTTTAATTTTACCTTATAATTTTCTTCAACAATGCTTCCAGCAAACTACAATCTTCTTATATATATATGTATATATATATATATATATATATATATATATATATATATATATATATATATATATATATGATTATTATTATTTCATATATCGACATATTATTTTATACAGAGAATTACATTGTACAGTACTGGCAAAAAGGAAGCCCGCACTTGTAATCTTTTCAAAAGCTGCAAATTGAAGCTAAATTTAATGTAACTGTTTAAACTACCTATACCTCATTTGATTGCCCTTTTATTCCTCTGTAATTTTAACTGCTCATATTTGACTTTTAATTGAAATATTATAGTGCTCACGTCAATTAAAAAAATAACTTCTAATTTAGGAGGCAAAAAGAATGTCTGCAACAGTAAATTCGCTTAAAACCAGCTTAAATTATCGCCCATAAATCAGTTTAAAACATCATCTAGCAGGCAACAAAGCACCTGTAATCGTAATTGTTGTTGTTCCAGGTTATACAACGTAACATTTAGTCCATATGCCACAACTTTCTCTTAGTGATGGCCAGGAGCTCATTAATCTCCACCTTTTTGGATTATCTAATTGAGAAATCGGCCGCAGATTGAAATGTGATGACAAAACGGCACGAAAACTGTGCAAAAGCACCAAAACACCGGCAGTGTTCATGATACGCCTTAATCTGGTCGTACGAGATTTACTTCTGACAGGAAAGACAATGCTATCAAGATCCGTAGCCTCAGAAACAGATTTGAAACGGCTCCCCAACTCCAACAACAGTGCAATCTTGTTAAAAAGGGCTCTCTTTCTACTGTCAAGAATAGATTAAAGGAATTTAATTTGCAGGGATATGTTGCAAGACACAAGCCAATGATTTCTGTAAAGAACAGAAAGCGCCGTCTGGACTTCTTCATATTGGTCAAATGTTCTTTAAAGCTACAAAAGCAAGTTCAATAGGTTAAGAAGTGATGGTAGGCAGTATGTCTGTCGGAGGAAAAACGAATAATTTAATCCTAGGTGCTCAGTTTCAAGGCTGCAAGGTGGTGGAGGTTCAGTTTTGGTGTGGGACATTATTAATACCAATGGTCCAGTGCCTTAAGTTCGTTTGCAAGGTCGAATTAATTCGACCAAGTACATTAATATGTTTACTGAGCCTTTTCTACCCTACTTTGGTCGAAATTTGGATGATAATCCCATCTGTATGCAGAAAAATGCTCCCATTCCCATAGCTGGAAATGTCAAGAGGTTTCTAGAAGAGCATGACACTCCGTGTTTGGATTGGCCTGCACAATCTCCAGACTTCAACCCTATCGAAAACGTATGGTGTTACATAAAGCAAACTATGCAATGATAAAATTTCAAATTTAGAAGAGATTTGGACAAAAAATAAAGAAAAGTGGGATGCCCTTTCTCGATTAGTTTACTATTGCGATCTTTAACATTTATTATGTTTTCATTTTTTCTTTTCACTGTCCTGGCAGTTTATTTTATTAATTTCTTTTGTCTAGTTATCAATCTGTAATTGTCGCCAAGTATACCCGCCATTAATCCCTGAAAAATAAGAGAAAGTAATATTTTAATTTCGTAAAATAAGAGAAATAAATGGAAATGCTTTGATAAAAATTATATGGTGGTGGTTATTTCATCTGTGTTAAAATATGCTTACCCATGCGTGAGAGATTGGATTTGAAGAAGAGGTTAAGAATTCTTCAATAAAGCCAAAAATGCCAGTGAGTGTAATCTGCAAAACAAAACATATATATATATATATATATATATATATATATATATATATATATATATATATATATATATATATATATATACTAGCAAAAGTACCCGTCGTTGACTGGGTTCGAAAGCAACAAACAGAAAATGGACTCTGATTTATGAAAGTATAATAGGTTATGAAAAGGAAGGGTTATAAAGAGATAGCTTCGAATTTGCGGGTATCAAAACCAAAGCAAAATATGATGAAAGTAACAATAAAATAGATAAACCCCATAATTTATTATACCATACCTGTTCACACTGAAACACTTATAACAATATTCTGTGGATCTATATTTAAAAACTGTGTTAAACTTTGTGACATATTTCCATTCTATGGAAATCAGGCGCGAACGAACACCCCATAATTTTATTATACCAAATTTCTTCAAACTGAAACATAATTATCAAAGTTTACTTACGTAGATGGATATGAAAAGTCTTTATTAAAGTTTGTGCCTATTTCCTATCTGTGGAGGCCAGGCACGATCGCAGACCCCACAATTTTATTATACCATCCCTATTAAAGTTAAAACATACTTATCAAAGTATTCTTATGTACATCTATATCAAAAACACTTGTAAACGTTTTTTTTTTTTCTAATTTAAACATTTTTTATTTCCATACTTTGTGGACCAGGCGCGAACGCAGACCCCACAATTTTAATGAACCACCGTTCTGCCAGAACAAACATAGCCATTCCTGTATCTCGACACATCTTCCATTATTATATGCAATCAAATTTTTAAAATAGTAAACCATATATGAGCCTATTCGTGACCACACACACACACGCACACACCAACATACACACACACAGCTTATATTATATTATATATATATATATATATATATATATATATATATATATATATATATATATATATCACCTTACAAATAATGAACGTATAAACTCTAGGAGTCAACCTACTTTCTCGAATTTACGTTTCTTAAATTTTCAATGATCATCAGTTATTTACAATACAATACTATTATTGGGATTTAAGAACAAATCAAAATTGTAAGGCACTTTGTGTATGTGTGTAGTAGTAGTAGTAGTAGTAGTAGTAGTAGTAAAGTAGTAGCAATAGTAGTAGTAGAAGGCGTAGGGTGAGAACGAGGATGAAGAGGAGGAAGATCAGTAGTAGTATAGTAGTAGTAGTAGTTCATTTTGTTAGGACTTCAGAACGCCTGGGCTGATTTTTTACGCAAATATACTTTAGGTGTTTGTGAGTATTTTTAGGTAGGTAATATACCGAAATGCGTCTAGTAAGCATCGAAAATCCTTAACTGATAATCGAAACATTCGTTTTAAGAAGAAACAGTCCGATTATGAGCAAAGTTTAACCTTATAAAGCCTATCATCATAAGTGCATTTGATAAAATTCATCACCACACAAGCAGAAGTACCTACTCATAAAATCAACAGTAGGTTCCTTGATAAAATAATGGCGCGTTCGTAGTAGCGTTTCTGTATAGAATACACTTGAACCATGATACTTGATTTTTGTATTTTAAACTTTAATTCAAGCCATTATAGGAAAATCTATTTATTTATGAGATAAAGTGTTTCTCGCTCTGACATTGATATTAAAAACATACGCTTTCTATTTAAAAAAGTATTTAAGCGAATTTTTAATATACTCAGTCATGGATATGCGATCGACTACATGGAGGTTAAGTGATTCACATATTCCTTTAAAAACCCGTTACTTAATTACATATTCATTTTTTGTTTTTTATCAGATGGTTGTTTTCATTTCATTATTACGCATAGTTTCTACATTGTGTTTTAATGTGTAGAATTAAAGATGAAAACATTCTAGCATGCTGAAATATTTTTATATCTATTTGTATATATATTTATGAATTCCTGCAGAAAGTATCGCAAACAAAAACAAATGAATATCATCTACATGAAAACGCGCTACATTCCTGCGAGATAGTTAAGTGGGAGAGGTTTAGGTTTCTTACCACAGTGTCTCGATTTCGAATCTCGCTAGATTCAGCCCCTCTTATTAGTCGTAGATGACTAAACACGTGTCAGTGAACAATTATATATATATATATATATATATATATATATATATATATATATATATATATATATATATATATATATATATAGTAGCGTCCAAAACTAAGGGACACCACTTTAGCACATCATTAGAAAGATTTTAGAGAAGGTGAAACGTTCCAAAAGTTTTTTAGGCAGGGTTGGTAAATCTTACAATGATATTGACAAAATAACCAGTGCTTTTAAAACCGGCAGACCCCGAAAAACTTCGGCAACAGAAGATCAAATAATGCAGCATATGTCATTAAAGGACGGTTTTATGTCTTGCACAGAAATGGTTATAAATCGTGCCTCATATGTTAATGTGTCAATACAGACTGTTTTTAGACGACTGCAATAAATAGGTCTGTTTAATCGAACGCCAGGGAAGAAACAACTTGTTAGTTCGAAGAATAAGAAGAGATTAGAGTTTGCAAACAGGTATGTAATTTAGACATATTGAAATTGGGCAAAAGTATTTTTCAGTGATGAAAGCAAGTTTAATTTATTTGGAAATGAAGGAAAAAAAACAATGTAAAGAGACGTATTGGTGAAAGATTAAGTGCAGAGTGTACTTAGAAAACTGTCAAGTTTGGGGGCGGGAGATTCATGGTATTTAGAATATTTTCTAGCCAAGGTACTACGCCCCTTGTCCGGTTAAAACCTTGTGTAAACCCGCAAATCTCTAAAAAAAAACATTGTTCAAGTTCATGTTGTGCCAATCATATAGAATTCGGCTTACGATAGGGCTACCTTTATGCAAGATAATGCCCCATGTCACAAACCAAAGGTGGTAATGAATTACATTAGCGAGCAAGATTTCGAAATTATGGATTGGCCACCGCAATGTCCTGACTTAAATCAAATAGAAACTCTTTGGAAGACCTTAGGAGTGAAAGTTATGGAAAGAAATCCCATTAACACGCAGGATTTTTGGGTGAAGCTTCAAGAAGAATGTGTTAAAATTAGTATCGAGGATTGTCAAGAACTGTCTCGTTCTTGTAGTCGAAGATGTGCAGCTGTCATTGAGAGCAAGGGCTCATTTACTAAATATTGATTGTACATGTATTTTTATTGTTTTTTGACTGTTTACATTGTATTTCTCAACTTTATCCCTTACTTTTGGAGTTCATATTTTGAAAATAAATAACTAATCGTTATAATTCTGTTTCTATCCTTTGCAAATGATTAAAATTTTAGTATGTTTTTGTGGCTGATAACGAGTACCAGTTGTCAAAATGTCAGCTTTTCACAGTTGCTATTTCTAAAAAAAATTAGGTTTTAAAATTTTGCCCCTAAGTTTTGGACTCTATTGTATATAAGCAGCCTAGTGTGTGGGCGTGCAGAAAAATCTCTACTAAACTTTCGCCGATGAAATAGCCAATACGGCTAAAATATTGACCTTAACCTGGCTCAAGTCGACTATACTTGTTTATTTCCTGCGCATTCGCAAAGTAAAAAGTATAGGTTTTGTATGCGTATGAATTTAATTCATTCGCTAACAGATAGGGCTGGGGAGCTATATGTATTGGTGTCAATTCTAATTGATAGCACGGAAGTAATTTTTTAAGACTATTGGAATCACTACTATATATAAGGTACAATATATCAATCGGTAGAGAATTGCCTCTGTAATAATAAACACGAAATTGCATGAAATAATATATAATATTTAAGCGTACTTTTACGACCCGGCAAGGCTGGGTCACGTTGTGCGGCTTGCTAGTGGTTTATAAAATCAACAGTAGGCTTTTTTTGTAAATTAGAACGTATTCAGAATAAAGGACAATTAAATCAGGATATTTGACTTTAATTTGAAACATTAATTCAAGGCATTCTATAAAATAATTTTATAAAATCAATAATAAGTTCTCTACAGTGCAATGCAAATTACAATGTATTATAAAGTAAGTTACTGCTAGAAGGCATGTAAATTTTTCACCCGAGCAGATAATCGATCCATTTGATTGAAAAAATGAGCAATTTCACTGATTTTGGTAACAATAAAAGTTTTGTGTAGAACATCTTAATCCTATTTAAATCCCGGGCAACATCAATACCCCTGCTAATATATATATATATATATATATATATATATATATATATATATATGTGTGTGTGTGTGTGTGTGTGTGTGTGTGTGTGTGTGAGTTTGTGTGTATAAAAGCAAACATTGTTAAAAAAATAATAGAAATCGGCTGTTTCCTTATTCATTTTTTAAAGTCTAATACGGTATAGTCTTAAAAATATATACGTATGCTCTATATAAATGATGAACGTTTTAGATTCGTGGTCAAGCCATTATTGAATGAAAAAATAAATGAATAAATAAGCTGGCGAAAGGAAGGCCATTCTTAATGCTAGCTATGAAACCGAACAATGAAATTAGACACAGAAAGAATGTTTTTGAACAGGTCTACGAAACATGTTTTTGAATAGGTCTATGAATATTACTTTGATGTATGAAAGAAAAAAGATGTATTACGATAAGTATTTAAAAATATTGTTTCATAAACAAAATCAGTGTGAATATATATACCTATATATATATGTAGGTATATATATATATATATATATATATATATATATATATATATATATAGATCTCTTAAAGGAATTAGTGTGTTTACATGCTTAAAACTCGGTGAATATGTTCTTAAAGTTTATTATGCAAAGGTGATTATTTCAGCAGCAGACTGAAAAACATTTTATTAGTATAAAAGTGAAAACTTACAAGTAAGAAAGCTACGATGCCAGTTCCCTGGATTTGAGTCTGTTTGTATTTGGTGCCATTTACTACAAGAATACTCAAGATGGCCGCTGCCAAAGACAATTGCAAAATGGAAAGATATCGATAAATCTTCAACTGATAAGGATTGGACATTCTTCAAATTGAAATCTGCAAATTATAAAATTACAAAAAAGAAATGAAGACAATATCTGAACATTAAACATACAAGCCTTAAATAAAATATAAGATATAACGATGTCTAACTTAATGAAATTTACACTTGCTTATTCAAATATTTGTTAAATTGTTTGGTTTTACCAGCCTCGTAAAAGAGAAGTGATTTAAAGAAACTATATTTTAAACTAATATATAAGCATTATATGATATTAGAAGAGCATAAAGATTCATTGTTGATGCATGGGAGATATCTGAGGTATAAAATAAAGCAAGTATTTAACTATTGTAGTACGAAAACAAAAATTCCAGTAGATTCAAGATCAGGAAACATCACAGAATGATAAACATGGTTATAGCTAAAGCATAGAAAAAAAAAAACTCACAGCATCGGTGATTCCAAGCTTGGAGACGATTAGTCCTTAAAATACATCTTCTTGACAACCAATGCCGCATAATAATACACCACAGAAAAAAAAGGAACCAATAAAAGTTATATATATATATATATATATATATATATATATATATATATATATATATATATATGAGTAAAAGACGTCACGATATTGTAAAATTAAATTTATAATATTTTATTCAACACAAGGAATACGAGAAAAAGAGAGAAAAATCCCTTATTCTATGGTGTTTCAAAGATAGATTGGGTATGATTTACCCCTGAATATTTAATGGAGCGCACAGTCGAAAACGGGAGTTACAGAGACAGGGCTAGGCAGAAACCAGAGTCCGTAAAAGCAAGAGCAAACTTGTAGAGAATGGCCACATCCTCTCTCTCCTCGCCAACCTTCACTGCTATATCGAAAGAGAGAAGTGAAAACAAAATATAGACTTAGTGAAGTCGGACATTATTAGACATTTTACTGTGGAGACAATTGTATATATTTATAAATATTTATACCATTTTTCCAGAAAATTAATCAATAGACTTGAAGACCTGAGGTTTTTTGTGCATTGAATTGTCTTCCTAGTTGGGAACAAATTGGTAATTTTTCTTTTAATATACGACAGACCGGCGAGGCGACGGAATATCAACCCTGGCGCGAGAAGCACCGACAGACACCCATCCGATAATTGAAGACTAACCAGCGCGATCAACGGGGTTCTGCCGCACAAAGAAGTCGCATCTAGTTGCTGTCCACCAAGATAGTTAGTTGGACGATCAAAGGATAATAATTTAATAGCCCATCACCATTAAAGACCGTGAAAAATTATTAAATGTAAACGTATAATCGGCTATAAGCTGAAGACAATTTGAAGGCTACGCTTTAAATACGATTTTATATGCATATGTATGTATGTATGTATGTATGTATGTATGAATGAAAATATATATTAGTATGTGTGTCATATCTTGCCGAATTCGACAGTTTATGCACTACTAATTTGTCCGAAATCCACGGAGATTATTAGTTTATCGTGGTGAAGTCTTTATGTAAAACTATCCACACGTTGTGGAACAAAGCTAATCGTTGCCATGTATGGCCACGGATCGAGCCGTTAGTAAACCTCAGGTTTGACATAAAAATGTGTTCGTCTTCTAGATACATGTAACGAAAGTTCAGCGTATTCCTTACTCTCCTTTTCTATCTCTCCCTCTCTTTCTTTCTCTCACTGTATACATACATATATGGATAGATCGAGCGATACAGATATATATATATATATATATATATATATATATATATATATAGAGAGAGAGAGAGAGAGAGAGAAACAGAGATTTATAAATAGATATATACGTGCTGCCGTTGTAAATTATTGATTCATATAGTAGAAAAGAACAAATAGACTTCGCACAAAAAAATATTTCATGTACGTTGAAAGTTCATTTGCCGACAGCTAGCACTTGAAGCTGTCTGAATCAACAGTTGCATATATAAATATGCTTATCACATTTTAATGAAACATCAGAATAGTTAGATAGTATTGGCTAATTTTCCAACATTCGGTAATTGTTAAATTTATCAGCGGACGAAAATAATCAATAATATTTTGGTAGACAAAGTATTATTGATTATTTTCGGGTTCATATGGTCCTGCTGGACCATATGACGGTAGTATTCATTGTTTATAATAATAATGCCATATATCTATTTTTTTTCAGTATGTGTATACTGTGATAAACGCAAGTATTAATATAAACATAAACATAAGTAAGAAACAGAGATATACATAAAACACATATGTTTTTTATGTATATGTATATATATATATATATATATATATATATATATATATATATGTAATATTACTATTTTCATATGTATCTACATGATATTTTATATAAATATTTTCAGTATTAACGTCGACGGTGCTTAATACTATAGTAGATTTTGCTAGTACATATTTAAATAACAATAAAATAAATCGATTTAGCTACAGAATTTTCCGTGTTTTATTCCCGTGAGTATTCATCAGCTATTACCTGAGGAATCCTCGCAAGGATGAAACATTGCCTAGAAAATAAATTACACAAACACACATATATATATATATATATATATATATATATATACATAAGAAATGAATTGGACATCTTTATAGTCACTGTGACTATGCGTTTGTTTAACATGTAGTATTTGTCTCATTATCCTTCATATTGATTTTCTTCTTTCAAGTGATTCTGTAAATTAAAAATTAAACATAAATAATATGTCATCTTGAAGAAATTGTTTTGTTGATTTATAACGAGGAAACTCATTAAATGAAATTCGAAAAGATACGGTAATTTTTATCGATTGAATATTTTGAGTTAAACTGGAAAATAGCGATAAATATTGGCAACCGCAAATATCTGTAGATTGGGGAAAGAATTGTTAAGAAAGGAATCGTTACCGGTCAAGTACCCATAAAAGAAAAAAAATCGATGTTCTGTGTACTATCGACAGAGGAAAACCAAAAACCCTCCCGTGTGGTTAATTCGGTTGGATGAATTAAAAAAAAATAATAAAATTATATTTACTATGCAACTAATCTTAAGTTTAAGTAACAACTCCGAAAATGTAAACTCTCGTAAAACTACACATAATCGCAAAAGTTTAGCGAAATTAAGCAATCCTTGCCTATTTTTTTAAGTGTATCAACAAGAAATATTTCATATAGATTCGTTTTGAAATAAATAAAATATACTACATGTAATTTGCATGCGTAAACTTTTACGGGGCGATAGACAATTTATTATTTTTATATGTTATAGATTTTTCTTGGTGTTATTATTTGTTTACGAGCACTAGTTTATTAAACATTCTGAGATTTACCCACAAATAACATTTTCAATAAACAAAAATTCAATGGAATATATGTTTTGCTAATCCCGGTTTCTAGCCGGAAACCAGAAACGGAAATTAATTTTCAATTTTCGTAAAATAAAATCAAAATTGTTAAACATTTCAAGTACAATACAAATGTTTTAATTGATGATGCATAAAAACATATATGATGAACAAATATATATATATATATATATATATATATATATATATATATATATATATATATAAGTCAGTACTTCAGTGACTTACTTGTAGTTCCACTAAATACTTTTACATGCAAAATCCAATCCCGCATTTTGCTAATTCCTGCCCTCTGATGAGAAGGAGAGTATTTCTTCGGATCTCCGCGGATTAAGGACTATCCACTTATCTTGTGCCTCCTTTTAAAAATTAAATATGTTTTTAACTCTTTTTCAAGATGTCTTTTAACATGTTTTATTAATCATTTGTTCATACATATATATATATATATATACATATATATACATATATATATATATACGTATATGATGAACAATGTATATATAAACGTATATGATGAACAATATATATATATGTTGTTCATTATATATATATATATATATCTTATTTATAGTATTCCGATTTTATCGGATTTATATAATTGATAATCCGATAACCATTCATATACCACTAAATTTTAAGTCAGAATGAGATGGCTTGAATTGTACAATTCAAAATTATAATTTTTTGTAATTGAGCATTCATATATTGTTTTAACAAAATGTAGACATCAAAGAAGGGATTGATCGCAACAAATAGTGTATTTCATACAATTGAAATACACTATGTGTGAGTGCATAAACTCCGTATCGCGAGGCAAAGCTGATTGGTGGGTTAAATAGAAACATGCACGGAATACATTCATATAAAATAAAAATATAATTAAGAATACATGAATATATATATATATATATATATATATATATATATATATATATATATATATATATGAGTGTGTGTGTGTGTGTATGGTGGATGAGCAAATGGAAAAGATGTATAGCTGGATAGTTCAATGGTTGAATGACAATCAATTTTAATTAAAAAAATTAATAAAAATTGCGTAAAATTGAAATGGGAAGAAGCCAAACTATACAAAAAATAGAAACTAAAAACTTTTCCGAAAAATAAACAAACCAATTCCACGTGATCCTTTAATCGGAAAATGATTCCTCGATCTGAAGATGTCGTTAACTGAAGTTGGCAATATATCACTTTCTCTCACAATATTTTTATCCATATGCATTTTACGTCGTCCCATTTGCTTGGCTTCAGATCATCCAATGAAATCAACGTTTAGAAAACTTTTAATATTTCGTAAGGAAACTAAATGTCACCTACTGTGTAGAGTAGGAATAACGCAAAACATATGGTGTTTATTAACACCAGATGTTTTTCTAATGTCTTGTTCTTTTAACAGAAAGAAAGGTTTAAGTTTACGCACATTCAGTTTTGTAAAATGTTTCAAGTATGTTATGAATTCCATATAATAATAGTGCTATTTTAATAGAAGAAATAGCGAGTTCGTCCAGAATATGAAATGTGCTACGTCGTTTACAAGTTCAGAAAGCGGTGTTGAAAAAATTTGCCCCCATGAATGAAGAAATGATGATGATTATGCATCTTCGCAATAAATCAGGGTAAATAATTTGTGTTAGCAGTAGGACATATGACACGCAGATAAAATGTTGCGTCAAACTTTTAAAAATATTCCTCGCATCGCTTGAAGTGGTTTTCGCCCTCTACGTCGGTCTTTTATCTTTTTTTACTGAGTTTTAATGTTAAGTAAAAAACAGGCTATAATACTACAAAGTTATTCAGTAAGATATGTCCAAAGTTTATGATCCCATAAATGTACTCGAAAGTAAAAATTGCGACACTCTTTATATCATTATTAATGAACATTGCATTTAGAGGTCCCTTGTAATCTAGAGATCATAATATTGATTATTTTCACTCGTAAATGAATTAGTGACATGTGTAACAGTAGAAATCAATATACGGATATTTGCAGTGATTTATACCGAATAAATGTATCTTTATAATAATGTTTAAGATAGCTCTTTGGAAACTGCAGGACTTAGCTGGCATCATAATAAGTGGTAATATATGATTGAGATATTTATATTTTAAATAAAAAAATGTCAATTTGTATAAATGAAAGGCATTGACAATTTTTACATTTTGCTTCGTATGGTCTCGTCGAAAGAAGCAGAAGCTTTTAATATATATAAATTATTTTTGTGGAGTAATTATTTACTTCACAATTTTCAAATGTACGCGATAAGTTTGCATTTTCGCTATCATTCATTACAGATTACACTCACCGGCGTTGAAATTAAAAAGGAAATGCGTATAATTTCTACTGACTGATTCAATTTTCAGTGTAGCTAGACAGGCAGGATGGAGTGTCTTCCAGCGCTTCTATCCGTTTTACCGTCAGTCACAAGCCATGAGTAAAGTACTAGTATCGACCCTCTACACCGCTATTTGTTAGCCAGTCTATGTAATTGTCTTCAGATAGATGGACTGACGCATAGCCGCCTTCAATTCGGGTGACTGAACAGTGTAGGATCAAATAATTCATGTCCTGGGAGACTTCTTTGCACTTTATGCAAATTGGGGAGTCTACTTGTCTTCACCTGTGCAATTCTGCAGCGTCTTTTTCTGATCCGGTTTACGGCTACCCACTGCTTCCTAATATTTGTAGCTAAACATAGTAGACGCAAAGTTTGGTCTTCAATGATGCTCCCTCCTTTGGGAGTATTGTTGCTCTGTTCCCTCTTTTATGTCTTAGCTGGGTCGAAATTTTTAACTTTTGAGTTATGGAACGGATTTCGGAACTTAAGTCTTGAGATATCTGGGGCATATTTTAAAATATGTCAAGTTGGAAAGTCCCTGGTGACCTCATCGGCATTTTGAATCCATTTGTGAGTTGCTTATTCTCTTCTTATGTGGGATGGTATGATTGAGCCTGCTACTAATAGCCATTGTTTTGGGGTTGACTTCAGACATCCTGAGATAATACACATGGTTTCTCGCAGACTTTTTGTCAATTGATCTTAGGTGTTAGCTCCGAGACTATGCTATGCCGCAGTATTCTGCAGCATTGTAGCAGAGTGCGACTGATATTCGTTAGAATGTTTTTCTTGAGTGAAATAGCTTGATAAGACATTAGAGGACCAGGCAGATTCAATTTGACTGGCAGATGTTAGATCTAGATTTAACCCACATACTCGGTAATGTTTTTCTGGTACACTAAAACGTGACAATAATTTCTTATATTAGCTTACAAATAACTAGTATTGATTAAGGTGATCGTTAATTATTTAACTAGGAGAGAAATTTCTAAGAATGATCATCTACCTTATATATCGTATTTGTGTTTAAATGGAGTCGACGTAAATATATAATTTTGAATTAATATACAAAATCCATTAATCTACGAGGAGCATTCAATATATATATATATATATATATATATATATATATATATATATATATATATATATATATATATATATGGAATTGTTCGGTATAAGATATCTAATACAGGCAGAAGCTTACTTTTTACTTTTCAACGTAGTCTCCTTGCAATGGCATACAATTTTCGCATTAGTTTGTTCAAACTCCCGTCTTCTCTCAGCGGAGAAATTCTTTCGATTGATGCTTTAGCTAGTTGCTCACAAACTTTGACTTGTGTTGCTTTCATAAATCGTGCCTTTTGGGGACGTTTTCAAAAGACCAAACAGGTGAAGCTTGTATGGGTAATATCTGGGCAGTAAGGGGTTGAGTGAGCAGTTCGCATCCCAGCTCGTTGATGGCGTGCTATGTTTGAGCTGCTGCGTGAGGCCATCCGTTGTCATGGCGCAAGATGACTCCTTCTAACTGATGACCTTTGGTTTTGTTTCTTTATGTCTTTCTTGACTTGCCTAAGTAGTTGGCACGGTTCACAGTGCTTCCTTTCTCAAGGAATGTAATGCTGATTGAACTTTGCATTTGAAAAACAAAAAAACCAAAAAAACAACAAAAACAAATAAAACTTGGACATCACCTTCGTAGACCGCTGATAGGTTAACTTCTTTTCATTGGAGAGCCTCTATAAACTACCGTTTAAACTCAGGCTCACCGTACCAAATCCATGTCTCTTCACATGTTACAATCTTCAGAAACTAATCGTCATCCTTATCATAGTGGGAGAGATACTGCTAGGTCAACTTTACCCTCCTCTGTTTTTGCTCTGCAGTAATCCTCTTTGGCACTCACTGACAGCTGACCTTCGAGTAGCCAAGGCATCATTAATAATTTTCTGTGCTCCCCCAACAGATAACTCCAAACTCCTGGCAATATCATCCACTGTTCTTCTTTTGTCAGACTGAATGAAATCAGTGAAAGATGTGAGACCCTCAGGAGGCCTCCCAGTCCTGTCTTCATTATCAACACTGCTCCGTCTTTCCTTAAATAGTTAAGCCTACTTTTAGACACTTTTGCGGCTGAAACATATAATCCCATTCACAGTTGACATATTCCTATGTATTTCAACTAGTTTCCACTCTTAAGCAACCAAAGACCTGATAACTGACGGCTATTCAATCCTGCGGCATGCTGAAGGTTTTTCTTAAATCTGCAAAAAAACAAAACAAATTAATAAATTGATGTTATAAATATGTAAAAAAATAAAATAAAGTACATTTAAATCTGCATTAGAAGTTCTCATCCCTCCTAAATCAACTTATTTATTGGAATGGCCATCGTACCTATGCAAATATTATATTTCTAAAGTATACCTTATTAGCATTATCACGTCATATAAATCTGAAGATTCTATTGTTGGAATTAGTTTCTCTGAGATTTTCGCTGTCCGAATTCTTTTCAGAAATACATCGTGTATTTTTTTTTGTCGAAATTAGCTTTTGACCTAATCCGGGTTATAAGAAATAGACTACCCTTTGGATCAGTATATGTTATAGCTAACAATGAAGTAGTGAGTACAGAGAATTACTATATAAAAGTGCAAATGACTATACACAATTAATATATAAATGTGGAAAAATTCAATCGAGCATGGCGACCAGTAAAAACAATCTATTATATTTATAAAAGTGAAAATGTCTGTATGTGTGTGTGTCTGTGTACATTTCCCTACCAAATAACTCTGTCAATTTTCGGTCGAGAGACTCGAGATTTGACATAAGGAGTATTGAGATTTGAGAAAATCTTTTTAATCGATTTTCGGCCGGTAATTTGCTATTAAGAGGTCAAAGTTCAACGATTTGACCTTTGCGTACTCTATTAAACTCCGACGACGATTTTGTGTCTAAACACTTTAAATTTTAAATGTACGTTATTTGGACGGATCAACCTTTATAATTTCATTTGAGCCTAAAAAATAAATAAGGGGTTAAAATTGGGATCAATTTAAAAAAATACCTCTGCGGTCTCTACCAATTTATTCAGCCAATTTCGGGACTATACATTTGAAATTTTACATAAAGGGTATTCAGAGATTAGGCAAGCTTTTTAATCGGTTTGGGGGTGAAAATTTTAGCTACCAAGGGGTTAAAGTTCCAATGATTTTACCTTAGCGGTGTCTACCAAAGCACAATTTTGGGTATACACACTTAAAATTTATACACATCGGGTATTCAGACATGCGGCAAGCATTTTAATGCTTTGGGGCGAAAATCTGGCTGTTACAAAGGTTAAGTTGAAGGAGTTGACTTTTGCAGATTCTACCAAATTTATCCGGAAATTTTGGGTCTAAAGACTTGAAGTTTTAGATGTAGGTAACTTGAACATGTATAACACTTTGTATTTTGATTTTATACCAAAATGATAAATATTATGGGTCAAAATTGGCGTCAAAGTTTTAAAAAATTGACCTCTGCGGTCTCTACGAAATTACTCAGACAAATTTTGGTCTAAGCATTTGAAATATTACTTAAAGTGTATTCACACGGAGGACAAGTTATAAACAATACATAGGGCCCGAGCAAAGCCGAGCTGAACTGCTAGTACGTAATAAATAAAATAATAAATATCTCAATATCATTGCTCTTAGATTAAATGAAAATTACTTTCTGTAAAAGAGGTGTAATCCATTGAAAAAATTGGAAAAATAAAAAAGCCCCCCCACCTCCAAAAAAATGTTTAAAAACACACAAAAGTAGAGATTGTAATGTTCCCCCATAATTTTTGTGTGTTTGTTAACAGCCTTGAAAATATCGGGAAATAATAAGTAAAGTTTTTACCTTTCCAAAGCAAATCTTAAAAAAAGAAAAATGTCCCTCACACATGTTTTGAAGTGTTTCTATGCACATATTTTGAAAATGTTTGATACTTATAACCATACGTCACCCGTTTCCCTCTTTTTGCTTCCCGCTATCAAACTTGAAAAATGCTAACGATTACATGCCCCATTACTGCTACGAGATCATGAAGTAGATGTTCATTTTACGTTAAATTTACATAGGAAAGTGAGGCCCATTCTAAAACGGTAATCATTTTATTTTTTTTTAATCCTACTTTTATATTATCTTTAAATGTTTTAAAAATGTATTAGTCTAAAAAGTAGATTATGATTTATTTTAGGAGGTAAACTACAGTTAGATCGTAAAAAATACCAACTATTTTTTTTAAATATGTAAATTAATCAAGTATTTTATGTTTTGTTTTGTTGTTTTTACATAAGAAAACGATTGTTTTTGTGTATGTGTGTGTGTTTGAAAAGGATTCCAACGTGCAATAGAACATACTATTCAAATAATCGTTTTAAAAAATTGGGGCATTAAACGTACACGGTTTTAGGGGGAACTCTTACCCAGTATAATCAAACGCATTCGTGAACAAAATTTGTTTCAAAATGATTTTTTATTGTTTAAAATGAAAATAGTTCATAGTGTTTAAAATTATAGAAAAAACTGCTATTTATATTGTTTAAAAATTTGAATATAAAAGATTTATATTTAGTAAAATTATATAAACGTTTTATTTATATTGTTTAAAATAAAACAAATATCTATTGTAAACAATATGTATATATATATAGATAGATAGATATTTAGTTTAAAATAGAAAAAAACGTGTTTAATATTTAAAAAAATGTTTATATTGTTAATTTTTGAAAAAGAATTTCTGTTTATTAAAAACGTTTAACTTCTGAAATACCGATATTATTGTTTACACATTTTTGCATATAAACATAACGGTGATTAGAGGAATGTGGTTCCTTTTATGTAGGAATCGAAAGTATTTTACTATTCAATCTTCAATCTTGCCCGATTGATTTATTTGTAAAGCAAACCAATTAAATGTAGATGTTATTATGTGTTGATAGTTAAGTAATTTTACTTTAGGTACATGGGTTTAACGAATGGGAAAGCTGTTTGGAGTAATTCTAAAGTCTTCAAATCGCCAATTAGAGAATATATAAAGACATGAAAATCTTAAACATATTTGTTTTATTTTTGTTTCAAAACGACACCAGCTTGCACTGAAAAGTACAAATAAAATTTGTAAAATGTTGATGTAAAAAACAAAAAAAAAAACAAATAAACAAAAGGATTTTAACGAAAATAAGCTTCCATGGCTTTGTTTTTATCTACTTACGCATGTGCAGAATTTTCCTAACCGGAAGCTATGGACCGGGTGGATGGTTTCGAGGCTCAAGCAAGACGATTTGAGTTTTATACTAAAATATATCGACAATGGTTTAAGAGACTACATGGCTACATAAGTAAAGGAGCAATAACTTGATATAACAAAAAGTAGCACACATTTGGAGTTTAAACAACGCCCACATCTGTGACAATAGACCTATAAAATATCTTTTCTGACTAGATGAATATCGATTAATGGACTAATTGCTTGATTTAAAATGTTTTCAGAGTTTCTTATGTAGTTACAATTAACAACGATTTGTCAGAAGAAAAACGAAACACTGTAAAACGCCCAAAGTGAGATCAACAGTACTATGAGTAAAGGTGTTTAGTTCTCTTAGAAGATTATTCAAACAATAATTGTGATAAAAAATGAGCCATGAAACACGTATTGCGACCAGTAAAGTTTAACCAAGCTTTGAATTAGATATATTTTATTTG
>NC_136513.1:1117500-1130000 GCF_053919585.1 Euprymna scolopes
ATATATATATATATATATATATATATATATATATTTATACATATATGTGTGGGTGTTATAAGAGACTCAAGGAAAACAGGGTGTGAGGGATAATGAGAGATGTGAGACGAGTGAAGAAGCTTAGAAGGCCATTGGCCAAATAAATACTCCCAAAAATAAGGATCGTCGTAAGTCTATAGACACAATATATGCACAGTTTGATGGCAGTGTGTGAACTGCGCACACAACTATTTGCAAGAAACTGCAGATGATGTAGATTTACGCGAATGCACCAACCTACAACTGCATACTTGTCACATTATGTACCAACACTGATATTACGACAGTTTTTGGCCATTTTCTGTTGTCCTGACCATGCTCCATGAAAATTCTGGTTATTTCTTAAGGCCAATAACACTTTACAGACTGTCATTATGAGATAATTACAGTGGAAAGAAGCTGTCACAAAGGTGATTGACACGTCCACATAAGAGGACTACTGCAAGGCTTTCCAGAAGTTGTTGGAACGGTACAGATGCGTTGCAACCGGAGGATGTTACTTCAGAGGAGACTAGTTTCCTGTATGTACTATCAATAAAAGTACCGATACGCAAATAGTCTTGAAGTTTATTGAGCGCATCGCGTATTTATGATTATTGTGTCTCTAGTAAATGCTCATAAAGAAAACTTGAACAACGCGGTAAAAAAAAATAATATATCGTATAAGAAAATTAATATAAAGCAAAGGTTGTTAGCATTTTCTGACTCTTAGTAGAAAGTGTAGTGCCGCACTGGGTCACGATAAGAGACCAGATCTTTTGATTATATAAATGTTTAGAATTATAAAATAATTGTTATTCCAAAAAGTTTCATCGATACAACTGATTTACAAAATTGCCAATGAGAAACGAAATTGATGCTTGAACTGAAAATATTACCTTTGTGTTAGTGCTTCCACTTCAAAATAAAACTGTAATATCCCCGCAATTGTGTTTCATAAGAAAGACACTAACGTCAGGCATTTAACAGTATAAAACAAAGGACTTTTTTCGAATTTATGGAACCAAATATTTTTTAACCTTTTCCCCGACGACAAACCTTAAAACAATCAGAATTCTACTGCAACTAGCATCGCAGTATTAATTAAAATTCATTAAATGGCTGTAAAAAGATGTTTATTTAAGGGCACTGATAGACTGGGAAGTTTATATCAACCTTTCTGGTGGGTTAAATATAAATAATGAGGATTGGGTGAGAAAGCAATTATTTTATCGATTTACGAAAAGTGGTAGGAATTGAAATCAAATATCACATGATTATTTAATTGAAGAACAATTCACACAATGCTCCATGGACTCCTGTTTGTAAACTAAAAATTTAAGCAATAACATATTTTATTCAGTTTTGTGAGTTGATGACATTTTAGTCGCATCAAATTGTGACCCAATATTAATGGAAGATAAAAATGAATTACATATAAAATTGAATTGAAACAATCGAAAAAGAAACCCCTCATACAATGAAGTAAGCTTGAAAAAGAATATGTTGTACAAGAAATAGAATACAAAGAAAAGGTTTCGGCATTTTCCGACTGGTTAGTAGAGATATTGTAGTGCCACGTTAGGTTGCTATAATAACCTACGAGAATATTAAACCTGGTTTTTAAAATTATTAGATAAAAGTTAATGGATAACTCCATAATAACGATCATAACATCATAAATAATATGACCAAAACTAAATTTATTATATACCGTTTAAGATTTATTAGATACCGTTTAAAATTTATATACCGTTTAAGAATATTTATGGAATTTAGACAAGCATTTGTGCTTAGTGCTTTGTTTTCTAGTATATATGCCATATTTTAAAAACTAATATTATGTTAATGATTGAAATAACAATGAGCTGCGTTAAAATAATACGTTAAATATGATAATTAAAACAAATATTTTGCATTTAATCCTAAAAAAAAAAGAAAACCACTTTGACGTTTCTTTAAAACGTTACGCAGTTTTTGAATTACAAGATTCTGATTTTTAAGATGTATAATAGCTTGTTGATCAACTAAATTACACCTAACACTAATTTTATGTTTATGACGGGCCGGGTTTATTATACTAGAAGTTAGCACTTATCAAGGCCCAATAATCACTCAATGATAAGGGTTACTCAGTCTGTGACACTACCGTGATGATCCCTAATTGTGGAACTTGATTAGGGTTTGATTATATGAGAGGGCGACTCCATAACAACTCAGTGAAATTTGATTCTAAGTTTTACAGACACAAGTATTTTTTTTCGTTCGAATAGCGCATCTATTTTTTTGTTGTTGTTTTAGTAAACCATTAATTATTACTTTGGTACACAATAACATATGAACGTAAAATAAGTGTATTTACTTTTTAATGGTACCGTCTTAAAATCCTTTCCCTCTAAAATGCAAAATTTTATAAATCCTAAACTGAAAAGTGCTGCTCCTCTAGCTACCGAGGATTGTTATCGCAGTCTGTCTGTCTGTTCGTCTCTCACTCTGTCTCACACACACCCACACACACACACACACACACACACACACACACACATATATATATATATATGTGTGTGTGTGTGTGTATGTGGGTGTGTGTTATTTGTTTTTATTTTTGCGATACGTTTTGAATGCATTCAAATATTTACGAAAGTGCCTTTTTACCTAAATGCAAGCTGGGAACAATTTTCTCTTTAACCAACTTGGTACTCCCACATGGGGAGCGTCATACATATTGTTTTGTTTTTTTAATATAATTATCCACTGACACGTATTTCGTCGTCTACGGCTCATCAGAGAGACTGAATCTAGCGAGATTCGAAATCGGGACTCAGCGGTAATGAGCCTAAACCCCTTACCCGCGCGTCCATCTCGCTCGACTGCCTGGATATATCGCGATTTATTTAGATGTTATTCGTTCTTGTTTTTACGATACGTTTTGAATGAATTCAATTATTTACGAAATGTTCCCAGCTCGAATTTAAGTAAAAATGCACTTTCGTAAATTTTGAATTCATTCAAAACGTATCGCAAAAACACGACGACGAAACGCGTGTCAGTGGATAACTATATTAAAAAAAAATATGTATGCCACTCCCCATGTGGGGGTACCAAGTTGGTTAAAGGGAAAATTGTTCCCAGCTCGCATTTAGGTAAAAATGCACTTTCGTAAATATTTAAATTCATTCAAAACGTATCGCAACTAACAAAAAACAAATAACAACTAAATAAATCGTGATACAGCCAGACAGTCGAGCGAGATGGACGCGTGGGAAAGGGGTTTAGGCGCATTACCGCGGGGTCCAGATTTCGGATCACGCTAGATTCAACCACTCTGATGAGTCGTAGACGACGAAACACGTGTCAGTCGATAATTATATATATATATATATATATATATATATATATATATATATATATATATATATATATATATACTAGCATTTCAGCCCGGCGTTGCCCGGGTGTTTGGAGGTGTATGCTGAGCAAAAAAAAAAAAAAGAAGAGTAATTATTTTTTAATTTGACCCCTATTATGACCCCTTAAAATTTATAGTTTCGGGCTCAAATCACTTTAAGTTAGATCCACGTTCAAGAAACCTATATCTAAAATTTCAAGTGTCTAGACCCAAAATTGTCGGAGGAGTTTGGTAGAGTTCTTAAAGGTCAAATCGTTGAAATTTGACCCCTTAACAGCCAAATTTCTGGATGACACCCGTCACATCGATTTTCCTAAATCTCAGTACCCGGTATTTCAAATTTCGAGTCTATAGACTAAAAATTGACAGAGTTATTGCGTAGGGAAATGTACACAGACAGACAGACAGACACGTTCACTTATATATATATATATATATATATATATATATATATATATATATATATATAAGCGAGATAAGACACTGATAGAATTCAGATGAAAAATCCTGATAGATATTACTTGAAATAATACTTTCAAGGTGATCCAAGCCAAAAACGAAAAGCTCATAAGAATAGAGCAATATATAAGTTTCGTGGTTAAATTTTAAATTCTGAAAAAAAAAAAAAACAACATATACAGATATATATTCGATTTAAGAATTTATTGTTTGACAAAAGGAATATATAAAAGGGGTTATTTTAATTTATTTAATCCATGGATTTTCAACAATGGCACATATCATCAAAGGAAATTAAATGCGGTTAGCAAAATGTTCAGCTGCGAATGGACGCTGATTTTGCTAAAAAAACTATTTTAAATAATTGTGCTGAAATGTATGCGTATATAGTTTTGTTAAACAAATCTATCAATCTATTATTTTTATGTCTATAAAAGTGAAAGTGTCTGTGTGTGTATGTGTGTGTGTGTGTGTGTGTCTGTGTATATTTCCATACGCAATAACTCTGTCAATGTTCAGTCTACAAACTCGAAATTTGATATGCAGGGTACTGAGATTTAGAAAAATCGATATGACCGAATTTCGGCCAGAAATTTAGCGAGTAAGGGATCAAAGTTTAACGATTTGACTTTTGAGAACTCTACCAAACTCCTCTGACAATTTTTGGTCTAAACACTTGAAATTGTAAATATAGGTTCCTTGGACATGGATCAAACTTAATAACTTTATTTGAGCCCACAACGATAAATGAAAGGGGTCATAATAGGGGTCAAATTAAAAAAAAATTGACCGTTCTTTTGTTTGTTGTTTTTTTTTTGCTCAGCATACACCTCCAAACACCCGGGCAACGCCGGGCACCCAATGCTAGTATATCTATAAGTGTGAACGTGTGTTTGTGTGTGTGTGTCTTTGTGTGTGTGTACATTTCCCTACGCAATAACTCTGTCAACCTTTAGTCTACATACTCGAAATTTGATATACAGGGTACTGAGATTTGGGAAAATAGATGTGATCGGTTTTCGGCCAGAAATTTGGCAATTAATGGGTCAAAGTTCAACGATTTAACCTTTGAGAGCTCTACGAAACTCCTCCGACAATTTTAGGTCTACGCACTTGAAATTTTAGATATAGGTTCCTAAATAACTTTATTTGAGCCCAAAACCATAAATTGTAAGAGGTCATAATAGGGGTCAAAGTTTTTAAAAAATCACAGGTCTCTTCCAAATTACTCAAACAATGCGGTCTCTTCCAAATTACTCAAACAATTTCTGGTCTAAATAATTTTACATAAAGGGTATTCAGAGATAGGGCAAGCTTTTTCATCAGTTTGGGTCGAAAATTTTTAGTTATCAATATATAAATATATGTCTGTTTGCATGTCTGCCTTAAACTTTCAATAGAGGTTACGGATTTTATCAAGACTAGTATCGTCTTAAAGTTTTACCTTTCATACGATATATATCGAAAAATTGGCTAAAAACATTAATATCTTCCCCTTGAACTAGGCACTTTTCTACAGGGGGGGGGTCACTTTTTTCGCCGATATTTTTAAAAGTTATCCTCTCCTTTAGATTGTCTAGTCTTAATTTTTAAAAATGTCTCTTCCGGTTTGTCGGTGGTCGTAACAGCATAAACGTAAGGTTTAACGCATTCTTTTCTTCCTTTGTGGTACGGGTTCGAGCCTGCCTTCCTACTACCACTTCTTGTTTTTTATGCTCAACATACACATCCAAACACCCGGCCAATGCCGGCACCCATTGCTAGTGCGCCTACAAGCACGTACACACATCTATGTATGTATGTATCTATTAAAATTAAAAAAAAACACTAATCATAGTAGTAAGCACGATTGTATCAAAACACTGGGAAAAAATTATTCACGGTCACGCCTACATATCTTCCTGCCTAAGGGACGCAACTCCGTTGTGCTGCGGAGAGTTCATTCCCTTGACCTGATAGTTATGTAAATCATGTAGCAAAGAAATGCGCTTCAATATATATATATATATATATATATATATATATATATATATATATATATATATATATATATATATATATATATATATATATATATATGTGTGTGTGTGTGTGTGTGTGTGTATAATATTAACATGATTATCTTAGTAAAACAGACACACCTCGTCTATCTGTAATCAAATAAATGTGGAGTTCGAGTTAGATATTCAAATTTAATGCATTTGTGTATCTGAGTTTTTTTCACATTTTTACACGAATAAAACCAAAGATTTATTCTGTCACATCCTACTAAAGACATCTTTCAAAATCATATGATGCAAACTATAAAAATATAATATACATACGTTTGTGTTTTTTAATAAAACCTAATAATAATAATAATAATAATAATAATAATAATAATAATAGTAATAATAATAAAACCTATATTCAAAATATTCTGAAATAAAACTTACAAAACATTATATAATAAAGACTACGCTTTTTCTTATACAATAAGCGATTTAAACATACATTGAAAGTCTAATATTTAATTCAGATTTTTGTATAATAACCCTTTTAAAATATTTTTTAATACAGTCTACATAATTATATATTATATTATAAAACTAAACGTCGCATAATAAATCGGCTGTTGTATAATATTATATAATACATTTGATAAAATGTCATAATAAACCCTTACATTTTAAGAACATATTATTTACTATAACATAAAAATACCGTATAATTATGCTGATATTTCTCCAATCTTCGGAATACATTTAAAACATTAAAAATTGTGCATGCTTTCAGAGTAAAAATACAGCCTAAAACTCAATAAAAAATTTGATCCGGTTTAATATGTAAAATGCTAATCAAAAGTTTTTATTTGTGATATAATCGATTATCAACTGGAAGAACCATCATTTTATATATTGCCAATCAGGTCTAATTACTTTACATGTAAGCCAACATTGGCAAATATCACAGAAATGGATTGTCATATCCTAAAAGTAACAATTGTAATTGGCGTAACAAGTATAAATACGAGAAAACACTGTTCACTACGTGAGCAGAAAATGTTAGTCATCCAATGAGTGGCATTTCTTAGTATCATACTCCACAGTGTGACTAAACAGGAAAGTAACTCTAACGAAGATCAGAACTCGATCATCTAATAGCAAGACGTTATTTTATCCATTTGATCTTCAACCACCCTCTGTAAGTAAGCGGAGTGTAATGTTTATGAAATCACTACCAATTTTCGAAAATGGCTCCATTTGTTTATATGCATATTTGCATTTTTAATTAGTGACACAGTGCTATTTCACTCAAAAAAATGCGTGTTTTTGTCGTTTCCAGAACGTATTAAAAAAAAATGTGTGCATGTTTTCATTTTTTATTTTAGACTGACCCTTGACAAAAAAAACAAAACAAAACAAAAACTTGTTGCCCTAGGAAAGTGTCGCAAAATGTAATAATTACCTGCAATAATCGATGGCGACTGATAGAGATATCAATATCCAATCAAAAGCAGATTATCGGAAATATATTGAGGTAGAAGGCGATTAAATAACGTAAAGGTATCCCACTGGGAAAGGAAAAGTAATATGTTCATTTATGTGTATGAATCTGTGACTACATATCTATCTATCTATTTACTATTATATAAAACCACTTTGTGTGTGCGTTTGGCTTCATTTCTTATAGGTTCCGAAGCGGCTGAGACTATATTTTGCAAATTTCACACACGGCTAATTGCTTTATGTCTGGCAGTGTTCTTAGATATGTTTTGTAAATGAATTCATCCAATAAGTATTGATAATCAGGAAAATCTGAGCCTATAATAGATTTTTTCTCTTATCGATAAAATAATAATTTTATCGGGGATATTTTACGTTACACGGGTCAACTGAGAAAAAGAAATTGCAGCAAATCATTTCATCTAAAAAATAACAGATTTATTATAATCTGTAGATATAACTTAATGGTAGAGTACTCGATTGCAGCTCGAATGAGCCGCTGTTCAAGCCCGGCTGTACCTCATAATTTTATTTTATTTTTTTTATTAATGAGTTCAATTTACGATAAAAGAAGACAAACCATTTAATATCGCTGCAACTCATTTTTTCGTTTGCATATTTTAAAACTAAACGTTAACCAGAAGTAACTTTTTCGGGGTATACATCGTCAAGCAGACCTACCAGCTGAAGTGCTACTGTCAACAAACAAAGAGGGAATTTGATGAACGATATTACCATTATTATAATATTTTTTATGCTAATTAAACCACCGGACAAATTATTCCGCGTAATATATAATCTATATATATATAAATGCGAAAATGTATGTATGTATGTATGTATTCATGTATGTATGTGTGCGTTTGTATGTCTACTAAAACTTTCGACAGCGAGAAAAAAATTCACAAATTTGATCTCATATGAAATCCCCATCCTTCGCCCGACAAATATGGAGGAATTGACCAAAAACCTTAATTTGTTCACCCTGAAATTAGCACTTTTCTATAGGAGAGGTCAGCAAAAACCGTACTCTCATGACGATGTCGCTTCTACGCATGCGCCATACGACGTCGTAACCTGATTAAGTTTTAAAATTAAAAAAAATACATAATTTCGTGTACGTCGTCGTAGGTCAGTTGGTTAGAGCGCTGTGTCATTATCTAAACGTTTTGAGTTCGAGTCGTGGTGTGAAATGTCTTTTCTTTTTCGATTTTTTAAATTTTAATAGTGAGGCAGGATTATTTTAGCCATTTTTAACGTAACGTTCGTTTTTCTGTTTTTTTTTTTACTTCGCTTATTCTTAGGTTTTCATTAACACCCCCACACCGACTGATCACCCCCCAAAACACCCGGGTAACGCCGGGTACCCACTGATTTTTAAAAAAAATTAATATTGAAACAGGCTTATTTAAGCCATTTTTCACGTTATATCACATTGTAATATAGTACTGGAAGAGTCCATGATGCAGGAAAGTTTCGGTCTCAAAACACCCGATTTCAAGACTTTTATCTTTTATTTCTTTGAAAAAAAGGAAAAAAGAGGGTAAATAAACTATTAATACTTCTTCCACTTAGGATTTACGCCGTGCGGTTGTGTAAACTCTCTTTTTCTTTCCGATCCTGCACTTCCGGAGAGACTTGGGTGTGTCAAGATCGAAGTGATCCAATATGAGTCGACCAGCTCTTCCTAAGTATTTTGTGTTGGTTGTGTCATTATTCAAACGGTATTTCCTTAGCAGGTTCATATGTTGTTTGTGGATTTGGGGGGGGGCTCTTGACGATGTAGACCATTCTTTGACAATTGACAATTCTTTGTTTGATGGTGCCTAATCCCTAGAATCCAATATTTATTTTGTAGGTTGTGAAAAGGACAGAAATCGCCAGGATAGAAATATTTCTCATCGGATGAGGCGGTTTTCTTGAACTTCGCTTGTCGTGAAATGAGTTTATCAAAAACGGACTACACCTGTAGAAACTGTTGCAATACCCTTTCTATCGGTGTACCGAATGCCTTTTAAAAACCCTCTTTAGAATGTTCACAAATCTCTCGGTCTGATTAAACGACGTTGGCTGATATTGAGGAGTTGTAATGTGGTCGACTTGATACTACTTGCAAGTCTCTGAATTTCAGTTGGTGTGAATTGAGTGCCGTTATCCGTCACTCCATAATCTACTACGCAAAGACGCGCGAATAGCTAGCGTAAAAATCCAATTGTTCAGTTAGTTGTTGGTCTTTTACATTGTAGAACCTCAGGCCATTTTAGCTGGCTATCCCCCAATAATGATGAAGTACGCGTTGTCTTAGGGCCCTGCAAAATCCACAAAGAACATTTGAGACACATATTCGTCTTTATTGTGAATTCTTTTTATGGATTGTATGAAGTTATCCCCCCGAAACCACTTTTTAATGTCAGCAAAACTTACTGAGATCTCTTTGACTGTATTCGCGATCATGTTTTTGATTTAACAATTCGCTGTTAGTATAGCAATAAGCGAATCTTCGAAAACTTTTGTATTTTGGAGAATGGGCCGCAGTAAGCTGTCCGTATGGCAAATGTTTTTAGATGTTAGGAACTCGATCTTGTAGTTGTCGTTCCTCAACGAAAAATCTATTTGCTGTATAGACTGGCAGACATTTCTTGTATCCGAAAATTGTTATTGGGCTTTTATAGTCTGTTTGTAGTATGAAGCTATGTAGGTATCTGTGTCACTTAGTGACAGCAAATATTATTCCAGGAGCCTCTTTCCCTATTTGAGAATATTGATTCTCTAATGGTAGTAGGGATCTAGAAGCGTGTGTTATAGTTTTTCGCCAACCCTCTGACAGTTTATGGAGATTGCAAGCATCGATACCGTATGAGATTGCATCACTTGCGACTATAATGTCGAGGCTAGTGTCCTAGTGGGTGAGAGAGAGATCATAATTTTTTTACACTTTTCGAATGCGTCTTTGCATTCAGCGGTCCATAACCATCGTTTGTCCCTTTTTAAGAGTTCATTCAAAGTCCTTCTCTAATCCCACATATTGTTAATGAACCCTTGGTAAAAGTTAGCTAGGCCGAGAAATATTGTAAGTCTTGAACGTTATCCGAAGACGTCATGTTTCTGATGGGATTGTTTCTTTCTGGATTCGACGGACGAGTCTCTATTCATGATGTAAGCTAAATATTTTATATTTGGGAAGAAAACAAGTCACACTTTGAATCCTTACCTTTTAAACCAGTATTCTTGTAA
This sequence comes from Euprymna scolopes, assembly GCF_053919585.1. Classification (NCBI taxonomy): domain Eukaryota; kingdom Metazoa; phylum Mollusca; class Cephalopoda; order Sepiida; family Sepiolidae; genus Euprymna; species Euprymna scolopes. The sequence continues at coordinate 1,128,106 of NC_136513.1, forward strand.
ATTCTCGAACACGTTCATTATATGGTTCCGGTTTTATGCCTTAATTTTCCTGGTCACCAGTATATCTTACAAATCAAGTGTTGCGTAATGAAGGTCACCCACCATGATACCAATGACTAGCTGGAAAATTGTAGGCGCAACATTGTCCCAAAAGCCAGTTCGTTATCCTTGTATAATCCACCAGGTGTGTTTATGCAGAGTAAGTTAGAACTTTCTCCATCCATCTCTATATGAAGTTATTCGTCTTAAAGTTCAATTTTTTAGAATATTTTCCATCATTTAGTTTGTTGAAAATTTATCCAAGACTCGGAAGAGGATGCTGATTGTCCCAGGAGTCATCGTTGAACCCTGCCGAAAAATCTGCGCATATTCGTATTTGGTTGAACTTCTTTTTTATCTGGACCGTAGGTGCTGCCCATTCGCTTAAATCTGTTTTTTTTTACAGAATACCTGCTTGTTCAAGTGCGTCAATTCTTTTATCTGCTTGAGAGCAGTGAAAGTGAAATATCGTTTCCTCGAGAATACAGACTGTGCACTGCCCTTCACCTTGAGTTTATCTTTTAATTTAGAACATATTTTAAGGCGGTCAAAAAACAAAACAAACTAAAAACAAAAATAGATAGAGAAGTTATTTGAGTTTCTTGCTGAGGTTTCAGAATTAAACGTTGTGTTTCCCCTTTTGCGACAATAAGTACTCATTGGGTAATCCCATATATTGAATCTTTGTAGCCAACCTTTTTCTAAACAGATTATCTGAAGCAGCTCGCGTTTCAGCTTGTTAGTAATCCCGTTTTGTGTTACTGTAAAGTTTACTTCTTCTAACATTTTAATATTCTTGCCAATTACGGATTTTGTTGTTTCATCTGGCTTTAAAAGGGTCGGCCTGTTTAATTGTCGCCACGTACGCCAGTCGATGATTGAAAGACCAGAACACAAGTCAAGCTGGAATTTTATAGAGTTCTTGAAAACATCAACAGTCATACGTTTTTTTAAATTCCTATCGATAATATTGTCTGATTGACCTGGTCTAATTTAACTCTTGAGTTTTCTCGATTTGTTGGGACACCAGCACTGAGTTACATTATTGTCGGTTTTATTGCAATTTTTTCAATATGTTTTCTTAGTGACTGGACAGAATTTCGTCCAATGCAATTTACCACAACGGTAACTTGGTCCGCTCAGTTTCTTTAACATAATCGTGTTTTGTTTATTGCGCGATTTAGTACATGAGATGCCCCTTTTGTATTTTTGAGGAGAATAGGCGGTTGAATTTCTTTTGAGTATTATAATATGCGCCTCACCTGAATCTTCGATCGTTTTTGAATCAGACTTGAGAGGAATTAATCTTTGACAGAAATCTGCCAATTTTTGGAGAGCCAATCCTCGTTCGTTTTCAAGCAAGTCAGTACCCGTCGTCTGCCTTCGGCGTCTCTTTACATTGTGTAAATATTAAGAACTTAAAATCATCGACAGCCAACTCGGCTTGATTGAAATATTACAGAGATTGTTAATCGATTCTACAAACCTTAGATATTTTACTGGTTGTGTTAGAATATTTCAGGTAGTTCTAACGTTTGTGGAGCATATTCAAATGTATCAATGTAGTTGTACCCTGAGAGAATCGTGTATCTTTCAGAGTTTTTAGAGCCATTTTATACATTTACAATGTTGTTTTTAGAACCATTTTATAAACTTACAATGTTGTGCAATTGGTTTTGGCTGTAGTTCAGATTCCCGACGTGTAAAATTGTGGAATTCTATTTGTTGTTTATGTAACTCCATAAACAAGTGTTGTTGTCTTTTCTCTGATTTTTGTTCGTGTAGTTGCCGTCTTTCTTCTCATCTATATCATTTTTTTGGTTAAGCAATTGCCTTCCTTCGAATTTTTGTTACTA
>NC_136513.1:1732500-1945000 GCF_053919585.1 Euprymna scolopes
ATAATTGCAACAGATATTTTGGGCAAATGCACAATTCTTTAAAATTAAACGTGAAAACAAAAAGTCAAAATGTTTAAATTGGAATAAAACGATTAATTTAGAAGGTTGATATGCGAAGTATGAAAAACGCAAACAAAAATTAACTCGCTAGCTGAAAAATATGAAAGATTAGCCACGTGAAAACCGAGTGCAAAATATTCTACCCCTACAATAAAAAACATGTGTAATTGTGTGGGAAAGCAATCCGTTTAAGATAATGTAAATGTATTTGCTTTGAATATGCAGAATAATTGTACGAACCAGACTATGTAAGAAGAATCGCGAACACAAAAATAATCACTGTTCAACAAATAATTATAGCAACACTAGGTGTAGCCCAAAACACACTGCGAAAACGGCTAGGATAAAACAGATTAAAAGCTGAGAGTGAGACAACAAACGTTCGTTGAAGAAAAAAAACAGCTGAAATCCTAGGAGAAATCCGCAACTGCAAAAATACTTGATACGATAAACGAATGCGATTCTAAAATATGCAATCTTAAAAATACAATAGAAATAAGAAAAACCGTATTGAAAAAGGTCACAGCAGCACAAAAAAAATAAAACTGCTACTACTTTTTGTAAGGCGACACGTACACATAGAAGTAAACTTACTAGAAGTGTATGTAGAGTATTGATACTTTTGGGAGTATTTCCGTTTAACTTGCACAGAAAATAAACTGACGTTGTAAGCCAGTAATCACAGTTTTTGTGATAAAGCAAGAACCATCGTCATGATAATAAACAGACACATCTGGAATTGGCGTTCTCACTCTAAATGTAGAGAACACTAATTATTTAATTTTCTTTTTGCTAGGATGCATCAGTGTTTATTGTTTGTGAATAATAACTAGTGTGACAATAATCGATATAAATCTGAACAGTGCATACAAAACAGGACATTTGAAAATAATGAATGCCAATTCTACCAAAATGTGAACGGAGGAAAAACAAAAACAGAACGACTAAACCGACAGAAACTAAACTCTACTAGAGTAAAATATGGGAAGAACGACGAGATCACAATAGAAATGCTGAATGACTGAAAGACTTCAAAAAAGAGTTACAACAAATAGACGAAGGAACAGTGAATGGAATAAGCAAGGAAAATATAAAGTAAACCATAGGAAAAATAGCAAACTGGAGAGCACCAGGGTACGACGTGATACATACATACTGGTTCAAAAATTCACAGCCTTACACGAAAGGCTAGCCCAAAATCTAATAAGATGTATACAGGCAGCAAGCTTGCCAGACTGGAAAACAAAAGGTAGAACTACACTGCTACAGAAGGACACAGAGAAAGGAACCGTCCCCAGCAAATATAGGCCATTCACGTGCTTACCCACTATGTGGAAAATACTGACAGCACAACTGAGGGAACAAATTTACCACTGCCTGAATTATCGCGCACTAATCTTCAAGGAACAGAAAGGAGAAAGAAGAACACATGATCTGCTATATATAGATCAAAAGATCCTAAAGGAGGTAAAAAGAATGAGAAAGAATTGAACCATGGTATATATCGACTACAAAAAAGCGTATGGCAGGATCCCTCAACATGGATAGTAGAATGCCTAAAAATGTATGAAATATCAAGCGGGATCACCAAAGTAATAGAAAATGCAATGATAACATGGATACTAAAATTGACAGCTGATGGACAAAACATAACAAATAAAGAGGCATCTTCCAAGGAGACTCACTGTCAACATTACCGTTAATCATAGCGATGATGCCCCTGATTTGTATTCTGAGAAGGTGCCAATCCGGATATAAGTTCTCCAATACAGAGGAAAACATGAACAACCTGATGTACATGGACGATTTTAAACTTTTTGCGAGGACTGAAAAGGAGCTAAGGACATTAATTTACACTACTAGGATCTTCAGCCAAGATATCCTAATGGAATTTGGAATGAAAAATGCGCACTATTTGTTATGAGAAAGGGAAAACCGGAAACGATAGAAAGCATGGAACTACTTAACCAACCGGAGATGAGGGTACTAGGGGAAAAAGACAACTGTAAATACTAAGGAATTCCAAAAGCGGACACCATCAACGCGACAGAAATGAAAGAGAGAACAAGAACACTCCTAGAAAATAAATTATATAGCAGACACCTAATAAAGGTATTAATACGTGAGCGGTATCACTAGTAAGATACTCTGGACCATTTATAGGGTGGACAAAAAAGAACTAAGACATCTCGATCAGAAGATCAGAAGACCAGAAAACTGATGACTATGCATAATGCACTTTACCCAATGGATGTTATTTGCCAGACCTAACGTAAAAAGGAAAGACGAAGGGAGAGGACTGGTCTGCATAGAAGACTGTGTGAAGGACACGAAAAAAGACTAGAAAAATACATAATGCAAAACACTGAAAGGATAATTATGGCAGCGAAAGACACTGAAAAAATTAACAAAATAGGAAAAAGAGAGACAACTGACAAAATAAAAAAAATAAAAATGGGAAGAGAAACCATTTCACTGAAGAGTCCTAAGAATGACAAAAGATGAGAATAACGAAAACACGTGGACATGGATGCGAAAAAGATATATAAACCAAGAAACTTTATCTTTAATAGCTGCAGCAAAAGATAACTCGATAAGAACCAACCATATCAAAGCGAAGATCGATGAAACACAAGAAAACAGCAAATGTGGACACAGAGACGAAACGATAAACCATATAGTAAGTGAATGCAGCAAACTGGTTCAAAAAGAATACAAAAACAGGCACGACAAAGTGGAGAGGGCAGTTCACTGAGAATTATGCGAACAACTGAATTTTGAACACACAGACAAATGGTAAAAGCCAGTCGTGTAGCAAGAGAAAGATCAGGGAGACGGTCCGCCCCGGGTGGCACGTACCTGGGAGGGGCACATTAAGGGGGTAAAATATTTCATAAAGAATGTGTAGAATAAAATTATATGGACTATTTTTTTGTTTTAATATAAAACTTGAGTATTACCATATTTTAATAAAAATTTCAAATAGAATTTGATGTGAAATATTAGGGTGGTGCAAAACTAATGTTTTTGACGTTCGAATTCACAAATAAATTGCAACTCCAATTAAGAGTCAACGTTTTTCGCACATTTTTGTCCATTTTTTGTAATATTTGTTAATATTAACTGTAGAAAACAAAACCCCAAAAGCATAAAATAAATACAAAGAAAAAAACTCTTTTAAATCTGCTGGTATTTTTCTTGACAAAATGTTTATTTAATTTTAAACATTTTTTTCGGAATTTTGTAAATAAACTGAGCGAATATTTACAAAGTTCCATTTTTTTTGGTTGACTTGATATAAGGAAAATACATTTACATCTTATTTTGATGTTATTATGAGCTATATAATATATTTCTACTAACAGTTTCAAAATGATAAATATTCATCATCAACACTAGCAATCGGAAATTCAGTTTAAAAATATTAAAAGAATCGGTTTTTGAATGGGAAATTAGATATAATTCTTCCTGACTCCGATACCACCAAAAGTTCCGATTTTTTAAATTACTGATCCGATTCCGATTAGTCTCTCAACTCTATATATGTATGTATATGTGCATATATATGTGTATAAATATATATATATGTATATATGTGTATATGGATAAACACATACATGTATGTACATATTTCTGTCTTTATACATACATCTATGTATCTATATATGGGTATATACATGCACACATATATGTATGTATATATACATGGTGCTCGGTAAATATAGCACCGGTAAAAATGGCAAAAGGGAATAAATAGGTATAAATGGGACCAAAATAGCCCGACCAGGCATAAAAACACTAGGCGACGTAAGAAAGCTAACTAAAAAATGGTTATATCGAGAATTGTGCAATGATGAGAGAATTATGAGGACCTGGATGGAGTAGTATACTTCTAAAGAAGCTTATTTTGCTTCTGCTTGAGATATTTTCCAACTGGACTGTCGAGTTTTCTGCTGATGTTGGTTTTACGAATTGCTGGAAATTAAACCCAAATTATATGAACATGAAACTATCACATCTCATACTTAAGCGTTTCTTAACTGAAAGGATCTAGAGATCCGACTTGTTGAAGGAACGGTTGTTGACAAAGTAGAGCAACATCTTATTGAGAACAGAACTAAAAACTAGCGACGAATCCTATCTAGATGGCTCGGTGAACATTTGGTGAAAGTTGGTGTGGGAAAGAAAATCGCTAATCCACCCATTACAAACAAGAATTTCAAAAAGCGCCGATACAAGACGTTTTTTTCTCTTGAATGGGCTCGACCTCTTAATAATACCACTATGAAGAAAAAGAAAAGGACTATCCTCTCTTTGATACGGCCATGTTATTTGGTAAAAATTGGGACTACAATAATAACAAAAAAGTTAATAAAAATTATTTTGTCATTTCATAACATTTTCAAGTGTTCTCATTTAAAGTTATTATTATATTTCTTTGTGCAGCCAATTAATTCAATTTAACGTTTTTTTTATAATTTGAATTATACGGTTTTGTTTTGAAACAACAAGATTTGGTTTCTTTTGTTCTATATTAACGTTTCCTTCCGATTAATGTTTACATACCTATTATTATTCAAATTATTCAAAAGAAATTGTAAAATTAAAATTAAAAAAAGGGAAATCGTGAAAAATTAGTTCAATGAAAATAAATATTTTTAGTTTTTTTTTGGATTTTTGAAGGTTTGAACATGTTGTCATATGCCAGCAGTTAGGGGGCGGCAAAACCGGTAATTATATGCCAGTGGGGAGGGGGAAGACATGTAATTATATACCAGCGGGGGGGCAAAACAGGTAATCATATGCAAGCGGGTGGGCAAAACATGTAATTATATGCAAGTGGGGGCACACCATGTAATTATATTCCAGCGGGGGAGGGGGGGCAAAACAGGCTATTATATGCTGGGTGGCAAAAATTGATGCTACGCCACTAGTATAAGCATAAACTCGCAACAGCACTCGGAAACGAGAACCACAAAATACTATGGGACATGAACATACAGACGAACACACCCATTATAGAAAGAAGACCAGTTGTAATAATTTAAAGGAAAGAAAAATCCTGTCACATCGTAAATTTTGCAGTCCCATCCGACCACTGGGTGAGTATGAAAGAAAAGGAGAAACGGAGCAAATACACAGAACAAGTCAGAGAGTTAAAAGGGATTTGGATGATGAAGAAAATGAAAATAATACCTATAATATTAGGAGCACTAAGAACAATTCCGAAAACCTTTAAAAAAGAATAAGAGAAATTGGAATCAGAGGAATGGCTGCAAAGATACAATGACTAACGATAATGAAAACGGCTTAAATATTAAGGAAAAGCCTTGAATGCGGATAATATAATAATAATAATAATAATAATAATAATAATAATAATAATAATAATAATAATAATAATGTAATAAGTCCCCAGACGTACCCATCCACCGTACTGTATACCGATACTCTATGGCTGGCTGGGATAGCTTCCGTACATTCATATCTGATTTACCTCTGCACTCCATGTTTAAAAAGGAAGTGTCCTCTATAGTATCAGATCTGACCGAATGGTTAATTGTAGGCATAGACCAATTCATACCATCTAAAAAATTCCAACAAAAACCTAACAGCCAGCCATGGTTCTCCCCAGTATGTGCTGCTGCTATCACGCACAGAAATCACTTATTCCATAGCTACCAACGTAATAGATGCACTGAGACTAAAGCTGCTTTCAGAAACGCCAGCAACCACTGTAAAAGAGTAATAAAAATGCAAGAGAGCTATATGCCCAGTCTGTTAAATCTAAGGTAGCTGATCAGCGGCTTGGTTCCCACCAGTTTTGGCAAATAACAAATAGGATCATGAACAGAAGTGTGCGTTCTATCCCAATCATTATCAATGGACCAGAAGTCATCTCGTCAGCATCAGACAAGGCCAAACTATTTGCAAAGAACTTTGCAGCAAATTCTACCCCATGAGACGAAGGCCATCAACTCTCCACATTTCCTTCTATAACACAGAATACGCTAGGTAACATACAAATATCCGTGCATGAGGTCGCCAACCTAATCAAGAACCTGGATTCCAGTAAAGCAACTGGCCCTGATGGAATCCCAATTATAGTGTTTAAAAAGCTTCAAACAGAACTTGCTCCCATACTTACGAAACTCTTTCAGAGCTGCCTTAAGGAGAAGTGCTTTCCGACTCCCTGGAAGTCCTCATCAGTTTGCCCTGTATTTAAGAATTCATGTGAAAAGTCATCTCACTCTCAGTACAGACCAATAAGTCTCTTGTGGGTTATGAGTAAATTGCTGGAATCCATATTAAATAGAGAAATAGTCAACCACCTCAGCAGAAGCAATCTTCTTAGTGACACACACACGCTCTGCAAGATCTACCGCAGATGTGCTGACGGTTATATCTCACAGGATTATTGAATTTCTTGACAAAGGCTTCCTTTCTAGGGCAATTGCTCTTGACATATCAAAGGCCTTCGACAAGGTATGGCATAAGGGTCTACTTCACAAGATTTCCAGCTACGGTATAACTGGAAATGTTTTCTCAATCATTAAATCATTTCTCTCCGTTAGGCTCATAAGAGTAGTGGTTCATGGACAAAAATCAGATGTCTGCAGTATTAATGCTAGACTGCCTCACAGGTCAATCCTGGACCAAACTCTCTTCCTGATCTACATCAATGGCTTCCCTAAACACATACTTAAATCATTCGTTGACATCTATGCTGATGACTCGACCATCTACGGCAACACATCAAAGGCTGTAAATAACAAAGTTCTCTCTGATTCTCTCTCCTCTGATCTTGAGCGCGTGGTTCTGTGGGGGAAGACGTGGCTGGTTACCTTTAATGCATCCAAAACCAAAATCCTATCTTAACATCATCAACGTTCTGATCTCCATCTGGCATCAATTTGGGATTGATGGCTCTCGTCTGGGAGATGCCCCGTGTTTTGACGAGCTTCTGGGTTTGACCTTTACTCCTGATCTGAAATGGAACACGTATACCAAGTCTGCTGCCAAGGTCGCTGGAAAGATGGTGGGATCCTTCTACCGCTCCAGAAGATATCTCACTGCTGATGCAATTCTCTATCTATATAAAAGCCAAGTACGTCCAAGGATGGAATACTGTTGCCATATCTGGGCAGGAGTTGCTAAAAATAGCCTATCCTGCCTTGATAGTGTACAAAATAGACTTCGTGAGTTAGTGGGGATGCCCTTTTCTCTACCCTGCAACCTCTCTCCCACAGAAGAGACGTTGCGAGCCTGTCTTTGTTTTATGGTTATTTCCATGGCAGGTGCTCGTCTGAACTCCAATCTCTGGTCCCCCCTCGCCAATCTTTCACGAAAAACACCCGTCTATCTTAATATACTGTGAAAAAGTTCCCCCACTCTATATCTGTGCCTAAATCAAAACGCAGATTCCATGAACAAAGCTTCTTTCTTAGAACTGCACGCCTGTGGAACTGAATTTTGTCTGCCTGCCTCCAACCTGACTACAACTTGGATGTCTTCAAGTCCAACGTTAACAAATTCCTAATGAACCGCGCCCTTAAGTAAACACTTCGTCAAATCTCCACTCTAACGTAATGTACTTGCAATAACCATTATCCCTGAGTGGCTTCCGGGCCTTGATAAGTGGTGACCACTCTGTAAAATAAAGAAGAAGAATACAAGTATACAGTATAATGATGAAGCGCTACCGGGAATGAAGAACACTGAGATCCTGGATATGACCTTAAACTATATCCGATGGTGAGGCCCCAGCTCGCGGGCTTTGGAGAGTGTGGAGCAACCCTTTAATTGCCATTGCTCCCAGGCCCACTCTGACCCGGAGTGGTAGTACCGGTTAGTGTCCCAAATATAGGTTAAATTGACACCGACTTGAAAAACAAACCAGCAAATATTTTCTATTAAATAATTGTTCTTCAACATCACTGGAGCCGGCATTAAATACCCTGGTAAGGGTTGATATGAAGTAAAACAAAACAACCAAAACAACCAACGAAGAACACTGAAGTTGCATATATGCAAGTTCTACAATCCCATCATGCAACGCTCTATTATCTCATCACCGGCCTTCCCAAATGTTTGATACCAAAGAGCCGAGAATGTCGAAAGACTGCTACTGGACAAGCGTGATAAGAACTGGGATCTTGGGGAGGCTTATTGCCACTCAAATTCCAGTATAGACTAATTGCCGTTGCCACTCAAATTCCAGTATAGACTAATTGCCGTTGCTAGCGAGAAATCAATGGTGAGAGGTTGTTGCGAGGACGCAAATTTATTTGGAAAAGTTATCGAAGTAGGGGGAAAGACCTGGACGTCTGGGGAGGCTTGTTGTCACTCAGCTTCCTGAGAACACCACATGTTTCCAATAAGATTTTTGATGACGTGTGAAAGCTCCATGTGAGCCAATAATAATAATAACAACAATACTACTACTACTACTACTACAACTAATAATAATAATAATATGAATGCCAAATTATTAATGTGGTTTGCCCAAACGACATCAACTTAACAGGCAAGAAGAATGATAACCTACGGAACTATCAGAAGCTGAGTGTCGACATTGTTAGATTTTGTAAATAAGAAGACCTGCCAATAATTATAAGTGCGATTAGTTTAATTCCTTACTGTCCTACGAAAAAACAGGACTTCCTAGGAATCAGATAAAATATCACCTAACTCCAGAAGTCAGTTCTGCTTTGCCCAGCAAACATCCTACGCCAGGTATTTTCGATCTTTTTTACTCTTTGACTATCCTAAATAACTAACGGGAGGACGGTGTAAAATATCACAACACTGTGAAGTAAATATGGTAAATAATAATAAATAAATAAATAAATAAATAAATAATTCTTTGTGATAAAATATGTGTTTAGATTTGGACAATGAAAAGAATAGTAAAACACATTGGTAACGGTGGTTGCCTGACGAGTGCTTGTTCTAAAAGTTTTGCATACAGAGTATTACATGAAGTTCTGCTTTGCACTTTCCGTGGAAATAACGGTAAATCAGGAGAAACTTGCAACATCTCTTTTCAGAGTAAGAGTTGCAGGGAGGAAACATGTAAGGAACCACCAGGATTAGAAGCCGGTTTTGAACTGTGCCTAGGCATAATAGGACCTTCCGGGTAGCACATCCTCGAATATGGCAACAGTACTTTATTTTAAGACGTATTTTGCTTTTGTACATGTAGAGGACTGCGTCGAGACTGAGAAGCTTTCTGTAGCTATAAAATGACGTTACCATTTTTTATGTTGACCTTGACAACAGATATTATATAAGCATTCTATTTTAGCTCAGGGGTGAACATCAGTCCTAAAAGCTTGTCAACTGTAAGCATGTGTGAATCAAAGCGTTCGTATCGTAAATATAGAATGTTTTATTGCTTTTAAAATGGACTTTGATTCTTCTTCTTTTTCTTCTTCTTATTGTTGTTGTTGTCGTTATTATTCTTAAGTCTCACTATAAGTTTTGACACAAGCCGTCATGAATAAATCTAAATTGGTTATAAAACCCGTACTGTTACCTTGAGTCTAGATGATAATTAGTGCCGCCAGACTTCCAGTACTCACCCTCTTATTTAATAAGTATGGGCAATTAGTTTGCATCATTGCAACAACTGTTTACACTTTATTTATCGTTTATAGTAACTATTGGTAATCAATAGATATTTGGCGGCACAACCCTCACCGAGGTCATAGTCCTTCTCGCACCTATCCAATCGAGAGTTAGTGAGTGCTTTCTCTCCTTGGCATTTACATCCTCATTGACTCTTCTCAGTTATTTATTGCCTTTTTATGCCGATACTACATTTTTTACTATATGTCCTGCTTGTGCTTGTAGCTAATACGTATTAGTCTCCGTATTCAAGGGTTTCCATAATATTTCATTCGTTTTCATTATTGTAGTGTTTTCTCGCACACCCATCTCTCTATGATTTCCATGAAGATTTTCGATATTGTCCTTGTTGTTTCTACTATTATTGATGTTATATTGACTTGCACTATCTTTGTACGCCTTTGACATCTCTTGAAAGTCCTGTGTTTTTCTCTGAATTTCTGTCCCGTGATATTTATCTGTGATCTACATTAAACAGTGAAACCTATGTTTCGGCAGGACATGTCCTCTTTGTTATTTATTATAACATTCGGTTTTCTTACTTAGATGGGTTTATCTGCTTGCCTCATAGAATTCTGTTCTTTTGTTTTTAAGTCCTGCAGCGATTTGTGTGATTGTTAAAGCTGCAGTTGTTTGCATAATTCAAGTGTAATGTCTTCCCTACTTGATCGTCTCCATTTTTCATATTCTTTGTAGGCTAGTTTGCTGCCTTGGCTTATTGTGTGTTTTTTTTAATTTTGTGTCAAGTCTGCATTTATTCTTTTCTCGTGTAATCTTTGTTTTGATGTTATTGGTTCAAATTGCCTTATATTTTGTTTCTGTTAGTTGGGATTAGATTGTTTTGTTAATGTTTTATTTTTGTAGCCATATCCATATCCATATCCATATCCAAGTGGTTTCGTTAATCTAATCTATTCACGTCCATATGAAAGTTCCTGTAGCTGTTTCTCCTCACCTTTTTACTCCTTTTATAATTTGCCTCTAATTTTTCTGCCTTCGTTTGTTTTGGTATATCTTGCTGTGGTAATTATTCTTTTAGTGTTCTGCATAATGTGGCTTTCTCATTCATTTTTTGTGTCATTTATACCGTTAGTTATATAAATCAGAAGTTTCCTCCGTCTTTCCATTTTACATTGAGTCGGTGAGCATTTTCATTTAAGTTTCATGGTCATTTGATCAAGATGCCTAAGTTCTGATTTGATCAACCTATAAACGGTTGACTTATCTTACAAGTGACACGGCCACTGTTTTTATCTCATAGATACGGTTATTTTATATATAGTTTACTTTCGCAATGTTTTATTGCTCTTCTGACTTATTACTTCCCAATTGTCTTGTTTAATTCTTGTTGCTTTAAAGGTGTGAGCTTGAAGGTCTCCCACCTGTAATGTTCGTCTAGTACTTTCAATGTACTTGATGAACGATTACTACGTAGTACAATTTTCAACACTAGTAAATCGACCTGAAGGATTCTATTACGATAATAACACTTATAAAATATTAATTAAAACAGATGCAGAGAAATATGGAGTTACTTATTCTCTAGGGGCATGATGGTGGATGAAATACTGTGTAAATCCTTGCATAAAACAAAGACTTGACAGAAATCCTTGAGAGTGGACAACATGAAAAAAAGTGATAAATGGTGAATCAATGGAGAAAAGAGTAAAAATGCGTAAAATTATATATACACCCACATGTATGTATATATACACACAATACACACACACAGACATATATATATATATATATATATATATATATATATATATATATATATATATATATTTACGAAAGTGCCTTCAATAAGTTTCCAAGCATTTTCATACATACATTTAAAATTGCTGTAGACCTTTGAAAATTTAGTATATTATTGCTGTTCATCTCAATAGACGACTGACTATTTTTAGGATTTTTGGATAATATTAATAGCTACAGTAGGAATTGGATTATACCGTACAAAAGCCCGATTATCAATACTGGTGAACTTCATTATTATTATTTGGACATAAACACACCTTCAAGAACAATATTCAGTTATTGATGAATAGAAAACGATAAATAATGCAAATTATCAATCCTCACCTGCAATATACGGAACATTATTATTATTATTATTATTATTATTATTATTATTATTATTATTATTATTATTGCTGTTGTTTTTGTTTTTGCTACTGTTGTTGCTGTAGTGTATCTAGAACTAACATGTACGCAACAGAAGAATGGACGCCCACAAAGTCTACTTATCTGAACGGTTTCATTGTACTTCATTTGATCCATTTCTTGCTACATCTGCATTTGTATCTTCCCCCTTTTTCATCTATTTTTTCTCCGTCTCTCTGTACATATATTATTCAAAGTTAATAATCTAAAAAAATCAAAACCAATAAAATTTATCGAGGCTTATGTAAGTGATCAATACTAAAGAACAAAGTGTGCATTTATTTATATTCAATTAAACACTATTTAATGTCAGTACACAATCAATGTAATTTCTCGGGCTATATACCTCTATATATAATAAAACAGAGAAGATTATTCTGGTTTCTAAAAATACATGGCAGCAAAAGAAACACTGGAGCCATACATTATTCTAAAGTTGCAATGCTACCTGCCAATATGATGATCTTTCCCGATGATGATTATCAATAGATTTACTCTAATATAGTGAATTGGTTAAATAATTCTAATAAACACTCAACTTTACAGGTGTAAGCGAGATACATCCTCGCTCATTGTTATTTTTCTCCTACCCTACTTTACAAAATATTTCATAGCGTCGAGTGCTTACACGCGTCTATGGTTATTTTGTTTGTTTCGTTTTATTATATTTTCGACGGTTTCAATATTAGTTACTAAAAGGGTCCTTATAAGGTTGCTCCGATAATAACTATTTTTTCAGATAGTAACAGCACATACACATACTAAATTTAGACAACAAAGTCCATTGAAGAAAGTTGAATTTCACTGGTCATATTTTGCGGCGTCTTACTGAAATATTGCAACGAAAATTAAAACGAACATCAGACTTCTATTTTAAATAACACACATATATTTTTACGACTTTTCCGTCATAAACTTTCGATCAAAACTTTAAAGCCATTTGGAAATCTTTTTAAAAAGCTTCTATTAAATGATTGGTTTTAAACTTCTCTCACATAAGCATTCGAATATTACAACCGAAAGGTTATATAAGCTATATTCCAAACATTTAATTCAGAAATTTACATTTTTATAAAATGACGCATTTTTCAGTTAATACAAATTAAAAACCATGGATATAAACTCTACGAAATTGTACGAAAAGTGTATGAGCATATTCAACAACCGAATTTCATAATAAGTTATTTCTCTACTAGTTTTAGTGGCTTCAAAATACCTTGAGACATGTTAGAAATTAGTATTTTATTAAGGTGGGAGGGATGTTGCTCCTTCTTCTGGAAATGGTTTCACGAATTTCTTTTTTGTTGAATACTGTTTGTCATATCCTTGTCATACATCCCCAAACATTTTAAATTAGGATAAATCTGTTGAGCATGCAGGTTGTCCCAAGAGATGGACCACATTTTCTTGCAGATAGGTTAAGGTCCTTCATGGATCGTGCATCCTGTTGAAATAACCATTCATCCCTACACAAAAGATGGCCCTTCGTGATCGAAGATGCTTTTTGTAGCATGCTAACATAATCAGCCGCCTTCCGATGACAATGCACCACCTGGATCTGCATCGGCCCTTTGT
Organism: Euprymna scolopes; assembly: GCF_053919585.1. Lineage (NCBI taxonomy): Eukaryota > Metazoa > Mollusca > Cephalopoda > Sepiida > Sepiolidae > Euprymna > Euprymna scolopes. Next base: position 1,745,932 of record NC_136513.1, read on the forward strand.
AAGAAAAGTCACCTAATACTCTTAGGAACCCTACATCACTATGAAGTGTGGAGAATATTCCAACAGTCATGCATTTGTTATGTCGATATCGTTAGAAGCCATCAAGAACATCTAGATTGAATTTTTTTCTCATCAGAAAACAGAACTTTCTCCCACTTCTCAATGTCTCATGTCTTATATTCATGGCCAGGCATTAAGCGGTCCGTCCTGTGACGTGAAAAAAGGTGGGGATCTTGTTATTTTTTTTATTTGCCGTGCCTTTTTGTCGTAAGTGTCGTCTGATGGTTACTTGACTGCAATCAGCATCTTTGACTGCGTTAATAGGACTGAATGAAACCCCCTATGTATTTCACAACAACCCGGCGTATTTTTATATACACTATGCAGGAGAAATTTGGGGGACCACCGGTGGAGTTTGCTTTAGAATATTGCAAATTACAGTTTTACTGCGATTTATCATAGCTGCGATCGCGCTCTGACAAACCTTTATTATGGGCATCTAGAATTCTAGAGTTTGCTTGCTTTATGCAGGGTTACACCTTAACGCAGTGATTGCTAATCTATATCTTTAAAAAAAATTATACCCTTTGTTTGATCAAGTGTAAAATGCCTCACTTTTAAAAATGTACATTTATGAACCAAATGTTTGGAATTAGAAAAACGTTTTTTCCATAACCTTTAGGGTTGTAGTATAAATAACCTTAAGTAAAAGTGCTTAAAAATCTATATTTAGAAAAGTTTTTGTTAAAGATTTCAAGTGGTCTAAAATATTGGATAAGGAGCGTAAAGTCATGAAAATGTACAATGTAACTTTTCTCTAGTTTTCGGAATTCGTTTAATTTAAATCAGTTTATATTTTTTTATGTGTAGCAAAAAAGGGTTATATATATATATATATATATATATATATATATATATATATATATACGCTTATATATATAAATATGTATACATATGTATACATACACACACGCACACACATATATATATGTATATATATATATATATATATATATATATTGGTAGTTAAAGGTTTCACATCAATTTCAATTATCATTATGACACAATTTTGTTTCGATTTTTAGCGCATTATATTTTTTACTATTAATGAGTCTCGAGGAGATTTCGGCGCGAACGTGAGGATTGGAAAGTTATTACAAGCCATTAAATTGTTGAATCTAAAATTATTTTCGTCTGAAATAAAAATTATTTATCTAATATATTTATATACTTCTTTATTAGTTATATTACAAAAACATGGAAATCACATGACTCAACCTTAATCTCTTTAATTATCGACAACTTTGTTGTAGATTTTATTTTTCCGATTTTCAGAACTATTCAATTCGCAAACAGTAAAACCTCTTATGAAATTCCTAAGATAACAAAGCATTTGCATTATATTTTATAATTCTATGTGTTCTAAAAGAGCACAGAACAGCCAAAAATAGCATTTTTCATTGATTTTAACTTTCTGTGTGAATTCTAAATAAATATAAAATTAAAATTAAGGCACATTTCAGGTTTTCAACCTACTACAATATCTCAGTTTGTTGTAGCAGTTAGTTATTATATTTTTGTACTTCAATGTTGTATGAGTGCAATATGTATGATAGCCTATGTTAGGACAATATACATTTGATTTTATTTAAGATCGTGTAGGTTTTGTCACAAAGAACGGCATAAAAAGCGTCCGAAGCTAATGTATAATAGGTTATATTTTAACATTTTTTTACTCTTCTCATTGGAAGACATGATTAGAACCTTGAAAGCAACACCTCTATTCCTATGGAATTGAGGAAAAGTTATGACAACTTTTATTAGCTTCCTAGAAATGGCACATAAGAAATGATATTTTTGGACCGGGATAAAAATTAAAATAACATGTGACAACATTAAAAGACTATTTAACAATAAAAAAATAAAGAAGAGAACAAATAAAAATAAAAATGGAATGGTGTGAGAACATAGAAACTGAATTAGATAGAGATGTTTTCATATAAGTTGAATCTTTATAGAAAAAAATTGATTAGGCAAACATGAATTCTCATGATCAAGAAAATAACTGAAGGTTTTAGGGATATTCTTTCTACTTTCGCACATATCAAGTCTGGGATAGTTTTCATTGCGAAAACAAGAGAAATTGTAAGTAATCATTTGATGATTTTCATGGCAACGAGAAAAGAGCATTTCCCCCGATTTGAAAATAAGTGGTAATAATTTAGAAATTCATGTAACAAACAGTTAACTATAGACAACATGTATTACTGATTTTCAGTTTTTTTCGAAAATATGTGTAAACAAATCGCGCACACAGTTGGATCGTAAACTGTATTGATATTTTGTGTGCCATATATTTATCAACACATTTTTTAGGATACCATTTCTAATAAAGAAGTATTGCTATCGTGCGTATCTCTGCATAGAAATGTTCACCCCCCCCATTACTAGGCATAATCTACAAAGTATGTAATGCCTGATAACGAGGAAAAATAAATAAAAAAAGACATTATATGCCAGGCGATATAAAGACAGAAAAAGTTGTATATACATACATATTGGAATAAAAAATACCCATTTATCCCGAAAAAACACTAAAGCACAATAATTAATTTTTGATTCCTTCTCTATATTGCATTTCACTATTTTCTGAAAAGAATTTACCTTTTGCAAGAAGCCAGTAGTTTCAATATTTATCAATAAAACACACACGTGTCAGCATAAACAGTTTTAAAACAAAGTATAAAAAGGGAATCCCTCTATACATAACTCTATCTCAGTATCATATTGCGCCTCTTCTCTTTCTAATATATATTTCTTAGTTTCTTATGCATTCATCTAGATATATGACAGGAGCCGTGATAATAAATTTTCGTGTGTGCGTGCGTGTGTATATAGAAAAAGGAACCGAGAAAAAAGAAAATTCGAATATAACGTTTCATATGAAACACAATAATATATTTTGTTTAACTTTTCTTCAGTTGAAGTTCTCAAAAATCACGGGGATCACTGCCTACGGCTAACACCTGAACTCTATATGATATACGTAGATATTCGAATGTTCCATTAAAGTTCTTTCTTATTTCTCAAACACTGAGTTAGTACAACAATTTAGAACATAAATTTCCTCCTACCAATCAACCATTTTCATATGTTCTAGTATATCTTTCGAGTTGTTCTCTTGGACTTTCTTAATATTTATAGTTCATAATATGTGTTTCATATTAACCGTTATATTCTATATTTCATCTTCTCTTTCTTTTTCTATATACACAATCACACATAAAATTATATTATTTATTTTATATATTTGCGTATATTCATTCACACATTTGTATATGCATATATGTGTATATGGACAATTATACATTAAAGTATAACACTATAACTCATGGTATGTAAACCTTTCTACTCATTTAACCTCCCTTCCCAATTTTAAATTAAAAAAAAGATTATCAGTTCCACATAATTATCCTTCTGTCTGGGTCACAAAGACCTATCTTTACCAATATTTATATGTTCTTTGTTTTCGATCTAACCCTTCTCTTTTATCTCCCTCATTTTACCCCACTATGTCTACTTTTCTTTTTTCGGCTTCATGTTATCCTTTTCTCTTCCTTTTTTTCTTTTTTCGTTTTTTTTCTTTTTCCGTTCTTTTATTCACTGCTCATATATTAATTTCAATTCTAATCTTTATTGCTACACCTTGAGTATTTTTCACATCTTCGATTTGCTAAAATGGCTTTGAAAATTCCTATTTCCATATTTCCTTCTCTGTCATATTTAATAAAAAACACTTTTTAAAACTTGAATCTTACGTCTCCGTGATCTCATCAAATTTCTGAAAGAATCTATTTACCCTGGAAATCTGTAATTATGTTTCCCGATCTTATGGATTATTAGTGGACTTATTTGGATTTACCATTTTGTCATTGATTTTATATTTTTTAAATGGATTTTTACCGTATCTTATATTCTACTTTTTTCATCATTCCTGCTTTAATAATCATTATGAAACGCTATTAACGTTCACTTACTGTAATTTTTTAATGCAAATATGCTGTGATTCCTACTTGTAGTTTATTTTAATGTAAAAGTGTTTTTTTACTTTGCAAAGCTCTTTCCTCTGATGAGAATAATTGCATTTTTTTCGCAACTCTACGGAATAAGGTTTTTCAAGTTTATTTGTACTTCTTGTAGGATAATTAAACATTCTGTATACCGTCTTTAGAAATTTTTTATTTTTTTTTGAAAGTTTGAATTAATTTTTCATCATAATATGTCATATATATATGTATATATATATATATATATATATACATATATGTATATATATATATATGTATATATATTTTTTACTTGAATTTTACTTGTGCGAATGGAAATTTAATTAACTTTCTTGGATTTACATTTTTGGATTTTATCGTAATTGATAATTTACCTTTCACCAGACTGTCCATTCCCGTATATATATATATATATATATATATATATATATATATATATATATATATATATATATATATATATATATATATATTTATATATATATATATATATATATTCACGTTAAATCACCTTTTACTTCACCATATTCCCTCTCCTTCACATTTTGCTATCAAGTAAGATCTTTGACTTACTTGCAATTTCATCAAATACTTTTGTATGCAAAATCAGATCCCGCATTTTGCTACTTCCCACCAGCTGTTGAGAAGGAAAATATTTCTTCGAAACTCCGCGGATTAAGGACTATCCACTTATTAAGTGTTTCCTTTTCAAATTAAATATGTTTTGAACTCCTTTTCAAAGTGTTTGTTTTAACATGTGTTATTAACTATTTGCTCTTATATATATATATATATGTGTGTGCGTGTATATATATATATATTTATATATATATATATATATATATATATATATATATATTAGTTGATTAACTTTTTAAATATAAAAATCCAAATGTAAAGATACATATTTCGTCGGTAAACATATGAATAACTATAGAAATATGGAAGTCTGTATATACTTGTATTTATAAAATAGAATCGATTATATATATATATATATATATATATATATATATATATATATACGTATGTGTGTGCATATTTAATGATATACAGTTATATATATATATTGTGCATATATATAATATGTGTCTGTGTGTTCTTTTTTCTTATTGATAGATTAACGACTATGTCACCTGGTAGCATTCTTACGTAATTACATTGCTGTAATTATTCTGTAATCAGTTTATTTGTGTTGTATTTACGTCATCCGTCAACTAGGATATGGGTAATTGAAATGATTTTTTCTGCTTATCTATGAACTGCATCGATTATAAAATAGTAGCGGACGTAATAAGCTGATGACGCCTAACCTATTTCACAGGCAATGACACGTGCATGGTTTTGATTATATAAATTTGCTTTTGGAAAAATTAACACCATTCATTCTAATAGTACAGATATTGCATATTATATAAAATATTGATTTTTAAATTTCAAAAGATTGCATAAGATAATCCATCGGTACCGTCAGTTTAAAATCTGATAATAGGGAAGCGTTCTACGTCCCAATATAAATCTCTCTCCTGTCGATCCATCTTATATGTCTATAACCATAAATTGAAAACTACACATATATGTGTAGGATTCCACTTCCGATTATAGGCAGATAATATCAGATTTAAACCTTACTCTACCGATGACTTGTATTAACTAAACTTCTAAAGTAATATATATATATATATATATATATATATATATATATATATATATATATATATATATATATATGTATAAGGAATGAAAAAATGTACCAGCGGTTGTTGACGTTATGTTTAAAGAAAAAATAGAAAAAACCGAATGAAATTATTAAAAAATCAACGTTTCGTCCTTGTCTCAGAGGACATCTTCAGGATAATTGAAATAAAAATGTGATAAAAGAAAAAGTCATAGATCGTGCGAAAAAAGACAGTTTTTTTACATCCAACCCATGTCGGGAAAGGACGAATATGTGTGCGTTTTTTTCGCACGATCTATGAATTTTTCTTTTATCACATTTTTATTTCAATTATCCTGAAGATGTCCTCTGAGACAAGGACGAAACGTTGATTTTTTAATAATTTCATTCGGGTTTTTTTCTATTTTTTCTTTAAACATATATATATATATATATATATATATATATATATATATATATATATATATATATTACGCTATTATATTGGAAACTCTTCCTTATAATAGAGCGATCCTCTGGAATTTCACTTTTCATAAAATAAAACTGAGTATTTTATATATATATTTTATATTATGTATATATATATATGTGTGTGTGTGTGTCTAGTTAGATATGTATTATTTAATATATAAACGTATGCTATGCAGAGGTTTATTTTTCAAGTATAGATTATTATTCTACGTAAAACATAAATATCCAATGTATCAACACACTCTTCATTGATGCGATAACTGCAATGTTATGAAACTGTTGTACAGTTATGAAAATAGACTTCCCACACTTACAATTTGCTCACTGTTTTCTACATTCTCATGTTTTGACAGAAACTATAAAAGCTAGCACTAAAGTTTAGAAAACGTATATATGGTTTTAGTATATTGATCAATAACTGTATAAAACATCTTCATCGAAATTACAACATCGTAAAGTTGGCTTTAAGGTATCTGGCAGATGAAATTATTGCTTGATTAGGTTATTATGTAATAAATTAGAAGATGTAGAATCATAAAATTTAATGTACATGTGGGGTTATATAGATGATATGTTGTCTCGTCTTACCAATCTGCGTAGTCAACACCCATGTTGTTTAAAAATTAAAAAATTCTCACGAATTTACTTTTTGCGCGAGTTCATAGAATGTGTAAATAAATAGGGTTTTTATTACTTGAAGAAATGCTAGTTAATATAACATCTTAAATTCTTACAGTATGTAAAACTTTTCTAGCTTATTTAAAAATCTTTACGTCTGATAAATTCGCTGTAGTTTTAAATTTGAAAATTTAAGATGCATACACAACCACTATTTTAGTTTTTTTTCTTTTTAATTAAATAATTTTTAATAAAATTCTAAGGGTTGAAATACTCATGATCAGCGAAAATGTTTCCAAGACTTTATGAAAAAAACATATGTTCTCATAACACCTTTCATATATATATGAGTATGGTTAATATGTGAACAAACAGATAACATCTTGATATCGACGAAACTATGTAAACTAATAGGCCAGCCGACATTGCCTGGTCGTAAAATGCGCTTAAATGTGATATTTTGATTACTGCAAAGTTGGTCGTTATTGCTATACTTGCATGCCTCGTTACCCGGCGTTGCCCAGTGGAAACCTCCTCCTTAGAAAACAACGTAAACTACGGTTGTTGTTGGTGGTTACTGCTGTCCCTTGACAACTGCGGACACTGAAATAATCCGGCATTCCCTGCCGAGATGTGGGCTGATCACAAGTACTTTTGTAATGTAAGAAAACAATTAAGGAAATGGGTAAATCAATATGCATAAATGAAAGAACAAAAAATGGTCCATTAAAATAATAATGGAAAGTATAAACAAGGGTTTCGGAGTGTTTTGAGTGATCGAACTCAGTGGTTGCAGTTCTAGCCGTTTTCGTTTGGTGTTGAATTTCCCCTCGTCTTTTTAACTCTTCTATCAAGAGTAGTAAATTAAATTCCAATTTTATATGTTTGTTAACGATTAAAACAAAACAATTACGTCTTTGACTATTGTCATAATAGACACTATCAAAATCCCGTATACTAAGAATGGTATTTGGAGTAGACCGCCCTATTTTTGTGTGTGTGTGTGAGGGGGGATAATTCCCCCAAATTTTACTGCGACAGTCGTTGCGATCATAGCCATTCGGAAATATAAAAAAAGGAAAAAGAAAAGCAAATGGGGGTGTGGCAGTGTTGGTAGGAACGAAATAGATGTATTTACCACGCTTGCGTACAAACCTGGCAGGCAGTGAATCACGGTGATAACACTCTCTGTAAGTTCTTGTCCATGAACAAAGTGAATAAAAATTTCGTAATCAGCATTGTGGACACCCTTTGAATGGCGTTATTCTAAAGGAAACTGTGGAGTTGGACGTAATGCACAAATTGACGCAATTTCGAGAATCAGTTCGTAAAAGAAATGAAAACTAAATACTCCACCGAATTCGGTTCTCTAATTAATGTAATTTACGTTCAAGTGTAGTTAATAGTGTGATAAAGGTGGTTAGACCCTACCATTCAAACACGCTGGTAGGTCTGTGTATTGAGATACGTAAGCATAAATTGGGAAATATCTAAACATTGGCAAAGAAATCTAATAAAAAACAAGAAAAATAAATGGATACAAAAAGATTACGCATTACAGAATTTTGATATGTTTATATTATAAGTGCGGTGCAAACAAATAAACATCCGATATAAACTTCCTAAAAATCGTAATCTGCCAAGAGATGCGATCAAAAACAAAACAAATGAATGGATAGTACAATTTTACGTATTGTTTTAATCTTTTGTTATGCGTGTGTTGCAAAAAGGTAAACATAAAATCTAGTTTACTATAAAATCGATTTACCGTTTTAACAGGTGGATATTTAACAACAGAAAGCATGTAAACATGGAAGGTGTGTATTATATTTACGAACGCACAGTGGAGCGAACATGGGAATGGAAGTGTAAATTTCCTGATAATGTGAATTTCTGTATGTTTTTCTACGTAAAAATTTTATTCTGAACAGTAAATATTATTTTTCGTTATTGCAATAGTTATACGAACATATGTTTTTTTTGTCTCACGTCCATCGCTGGGTCAAATAATGTTTCGAAGCAACGCCATTTTTAAATCTCATAAGAACTGTTCGGTTACAGTTCGAAGAATCGAATTCTGTAATATGAGAATATGCAAGCACAGCAAATTATAGTTACCAGAATTTCTAGAAGGAGAAATTATAATTTTGAAGCGAGGAATAATGGTGTGTCTACGAGTATATGAGCTATTAAGAGAGGTGCCATGAAAATATAATTATAACGTATATATATCTTCCCGCTGTTGACTAGGGGCGGTATGAGAACTGGAGATATATAGTTAAAAATACAAACTTCTTCGTCTAATTGGGTTGGCGACTGTGATCATGTTTCTCATAGGATGTAGTGTATGATTTGCTCATAAGGAATACATGGGTCTAAAACTACGTTCTAAAGATACAAACGTCGTTAATAATAGTTTAGACATACTACATTTGTATGTTGCATCTGTTGTTGCTAACTCACGGTTATTTAATCCAGAGGAGAATTTCTGCAACCAAAATATTACATACAGTATTATATTGGGCCCAATGTATAGTAATAATTAAAAAAAGGTTTTAAAAAATGACACGTGCACCACAGATTATCGAAACCAACGCGTATAGCTTGTGATTTACTTTTTCCTGGGTTATGAAGACATGCTTGGTGCAAGACAAAAAATCAAACGATGAACCAATAGCTATGTACGTTATGCATGTCGGCATTACGTTACATTAATGCTGTAATTCGACCGTTATTTATTTTCTTTTTGCTTTTTACATTTGAACCTAGTTTTCCGCGTTAAAAACACATATAAATTTCTCATGGATCCCAAATACCCGATTTATACACTCTCATATTTGTAGACCAAAAACTGACAGAGGAGTTAAATTTTTTTTAAATATATATAAATCTATATAATTATGAAAGTCAATTGACTTTGTAACGGGTGTTGTAATCCACATCCGGTTTACAACTTTGGATTGCGCATGCGTACATAAACATACACCCATAACAGCGTAAACATGTTATATAGCGCCAGGACCCCTAGGTTGGGAACGGTCGTAATTAGTAAGTTCCCCGATGCAACAAAACCAAGTAGCCGTCTCTTATTGATCGTCTATGTTGTTTAGTTTTCTGGTTGTTATGGTAACGGCCAAGACGGTAGAGTTATTTCCCCCTTGACTGTGCATTTTTCTCTCTCGGGGTTCTTCAGCTGTCATTCGCTTGTCATAATAACTACTCCGACTGAAAGAAAATTAAAATGCACACAAAGATCAGACGTAACTCAGCATACCAAATACAGACGTCGACACGCTGGCTTTTTATATAAAAATATATTTTGTTCTGAAATTATTTTTCTCGATCTTCTACATCGAGATTTTTAATAGTTCAAAATTTAACAGTGGGGCTTACTGTCGTTTCAGTGATGGAGAGGGGGTGGAAAAGTTATGCTCTCGACAACGCACGTCTCCTATCGGCGTCTCTAACTTCTCTACCTCGTCTCCTTCTGTTTCTCCTCTCTTCTCTTTCTCTCTTCTTGGACTCCAAAAATCACCTCTTATATTAGCATGTGTTTTTTTGCTTGGTTTTTTCCACTCCACGCTACCTGTCGATCACTCTGCTCGATAATGGTGCACGCGTCTGCTGGTCACGTTTTCACAATCTTTCGCCGCATCTTGACCTAGAGACATCGTGACCGATGTCTCTTCAGCTGACCGACTATTGACATAATTTATACACGTGAATCCATTTCTCATGCTAACTTCATATACATTCCAATCTTACAAGTTATGTCACGTTCCCTTGTTTTGTAAACAAAAAATTCGTCGTCCGATTTCTCTGTTTACGACGTAACTATTTTTTTGTTTCGACTGGTGAACAATCGATTATTCGATGCCCATCTTTCCAATCTTTTATTATCTTTTTTTACAGGTGTTTTTCTTTTCATTTATGTATCGGACGGTCCTAGCAATCCATTATATAACAAACAAAACAACACAAATCGCTACTTTCAGATAATTTGACCTGCGCTCTGAAATATTAACGTTATTATTTAGAAATTATTATTTTCTTCTACACTACCAACATAAATAAATAACACCGAAATTATGTTTTTTTCAAGATTGCGTTACAAATAAATGATCAACGCGACAATAACACGTGTTTTTTCGCGTTTAAATTAAAAGATATATCAAACTTTTAATTTAGCTTTAAGTATTGTGAGATCTGTTCTGTGCATATTTACCTATAAGTATGGCAACACACTTATAATTCAATGGCTGTAAGTTGTTGTTTTTTCAAAAATAAACAATTATAAACAGAACCACTAACAGAAATCTATCTTTATTCTTTTTCATTTTATATACTGTCATAGAAATGTTCTGTTATGTCAAAAAACTATTTTCTTTATGTCACAAGTTCACGCTCATACATCAATTCCATAGCTAATATAACATAATGACTCAAAGGGACACGGGTAGTCTAGTATATATATATATATATATATATATATATATATATATATATACGCATACAAAATATATATAGAATAATGTTTGTGTTACAGTAATCTTTTTGCACAAATTTTAAGCAATCTAGATTATGTAGAATATATGCAGGAATATAAGTGCATGTAATAGTTAACTAAAGATGATAATCCCATGAAAAATCAGAAAAACCTAATAGGGAAACTAATGTTTGAAATAATATGCTAATTAGCTTGATCGTTTGCAGATGAATGCAATTCCACCATCCATATAGAACAAAGTTGTAATTTCTTCTATAACATAAATTTCACATCTCTGTTTAAATGTATGTATGTATGTGTGTGTATGTTTGTATATATGTATGTATGTGTTGTATAATAAGGGGACAAGCTGTGAAGAAATCGGAGAGGCAAGCCAAGAACGTGATATGGGGGTCACGTTTCAACCATGACAACATGGAATGTTGCACGAGCGTCATCTGAGCTAGTGACACACATTTTGGAACGCGGTGATGTTTCAAGGCCAAACAAACAAAAGGAAATTGGCCTACAATCGGAAATAATAACATCAACAAATATTTTATGACCAGATCGGAATGCAGCTGACATTCGTAGCTGGGCTAGAGAAAGTGACTGATATCAATATAAACAAAGATGTTTTGGTTTTTAAAAAAGAGTAGCGGCCGGCGCGAAGAGAATCAGTCTGTCATCTGTCAACACCCCCGCCCTGCCACCTATCTCTAACAACACCTCTCTCCTCGCTAGTGGAGTCAATAACAACCGACACAAAAGTGTTAAGAAAGATTGTTGAAAATAAACTCGAATTCTTTTGTAAACAGTCGAGTATTTTAGTTGTCATTGAAAATATACACTCGTCGGTAAACTTGTCCGGCGACCATTTTGTCCACGCAGTTATATAGACTGAGTGCACACAACACAACAGACAGCGATTTGGTACCGTGACTCAGCTATTCCATCAAGGAATAGGAAGATCGAACCTGGAACAAAGCAAACAAAAATCCATGGAAGAAATAACACAACAAAAAGAACGAAGGAACAAACAGAGCTGCTTCGAAAGACGAACAAAAACAAACAGAAAAATGAAGACAAGAAACCAAAGGAAGGACCAGAAGTTCAGCAAACAGTAAGTACACTCGATTTTTTCCTTTGTGTGTTCTGCTTAAAAAAACTATATATAAATATACATACGTATTGTTGTATGCATGAAAGTTCGTTAAAAATATATTTTCGCTTGTTAGCGAGTATTGCACACGATTAAAATACGTAAAATATTGTTTGTTTTAAAAATATATGATGGAGCAGCAAGTTCTTTCAAGTTTCATGCAGGGGTTCGCAGCGGAGATGAAAAAGGCAATTAGTTCGGTGTCAAACACTATAAGGGGAGAATCCCTTTTAAAGAACATAAAACCTTTAGAAAGTAGAGATCAGGGTGGTTATAAGGCTTGGCGGGATGACTTAGAGAGGTATTTTAAGGTTGTTGGAGCTACAGACGAAGAAAAATGTCAAACAGCTCTTCTAACCACAAAGGGCCTAGTCGGCCGCTACTCTTTTTTAAAAACCAAAACATCTTTGTTTATATTGATATCGGTCACGTTTCTCTAGCCCAACTACGAATGTCAGCTGCATTTCGATCTGGTCATAAAATATTTGTTGATGTTATTATTTCCGATTGTAGGCCAATTCCCTTTTGTTTGTTTGGCCTTGAAACATCACCGCGTTCCAAAATGTGTGTCACTAGCTCAGATGACGCTCGTGCAACATTCCATGTTGTCATGGTTGAAACGTGACCCTCATATCACGTTCTTGGCTTGCCTCTCCGATTTCTTCACAGCCTGTCCCCTTATTATACAACATATGTACGTATGTATGTAGTTCTGCGTAGAACTTTCGACAGAGGCGAGGGATTTTCACGATATCGGCATCGTTTATAAGCTCGACCCTTCGGACAACAAATACGAAAAATTGGATAAAACTTTAATTCCTTCACTCTTAGCTGAGCACTTTTCTACAAGGAGGGGTCGTCTTTCACCGATATGTTCGAAAGTCGTCCACTCTTTTCGATGTACTAGCCTTAAGCTAACCCATCGCCACTTCCGGTTTGGCGATAGAGGCAAAGACGTCACATTTTTTCACGTTCTTTTCCTCTGGTCGCTTTACGGGTTCGAGCCTACCTATCTACTACCACTTTTTTTCTGATCAACCAACATCTTCAAACACCCGGGCTACCTATGGCCCCAGGCTAGTTTTAAATAAATACAAAAACATTTTTTAATATGAATATCAATACACACGCAAAAAATCATAAGATTATAGCTATGTTTATGACTTTTCTAATAATGTTTTGTGTGTTAACGAACGCAGAAAAAGGAAATAGAAAATAAAACCATTAGTAAAAGTACGAAGATTTTAATGTTCGTTTTTGAGATTTGTTTTCTCTCACAGAAACACAATACTAGGAAAGAACATCTTTTTAAAATATATTTTTTGCATATAAAATCCGTATGCGAGTACAACACTTGCGTTTAGGTTATCACATATATTAGTAGACTGAAGGGTTTCGTTTTGTTTTATTGGTTTGCTATTGGATAATTATGAACACTGACTTTTTTATCTTCACAACTTTATCGTGAGGAGCCGAGCGTCGAGGTTGTGTGAGCAATCGTCCACAAAGTGGTTAAAATCGGAAATTGACTGACTTTGAACTTTAGATAATAGAGATTGTTTACTTTGAATTACAAACCCGGTAAATTCCTGGAGTGATCTTAGTTACCTTCTTCAATGAATCCATAAAAATATGTATCGTTTAAGATACGAACTCATAGAACCGTGTCCAACAAAATTTAGTACAACTTAATGGCTTTACTCATCATCATGTCATTAAATAATCCGATTAACACATTATTCATGTAAATGTTGGATATATTGTAAGATTTGTGAGGTCAGTTTTAAAACAGAAATCCAACTTCAAAAGATTTAGGACTTTCTAGGTTTCAATAGTCAGTAAATTACCACCAATAAAAGCACATTTACAAACCCACACTGTATATTGCAGAATTTATTAGATTTCATTTGATTTTTGTTTGACTTTGATGATTGCATGAAGTTTGACGTACAAACATAGACGCAAACACACGGCGAACCTTATAAATTGCTTATTTCTCTTTCAGCAATATTAAAAAGGGAAACGTTTATAAGCTAATTTCGCTAGCCTTATTGAAAAAATACCAAATATTTAGTATAAAAATGATGTAAACCTGCCTTTAAAATCAATATAGGAAGCAAGGAAAATAGAAAACAGAAACAAAAAAACTCAGAATTTTAATTAGTTTAGATATTCTTGTTTTTAATATTCGCATACGTATGTTTAAAACAATTTCGTTTTTGAAACATTTCAGTTGATTTATAGAATAAAAATTGTATGCGTTATATAAAACTAGTTAAATTAACGTTAAGATTGTTAATTAATTTTTGCTAACTAACTAACTAACGCACTTACCAGATTTTACTAATACTGGTATGATTAGTAATCGCTACCCACTCGCTTTATCACTTTAATATATATATATATATATATATATATATATATATATATATATATATATATATATATACATGCGAAAAATATGGTTGTTAAAATGTTGGTACTTATACAGAAAATCAGATTGTTGTGCGCCTTAATCGGTTGCTTAAGATGTGCATATTTGTAGAAATATAATTTTCTCCTAGGCACTTATTTTTCTTTTAAATACATTTTTATAATACTTAAATCAACATCACACATACGTATATATATATATATATATATATATATATATATATACATATATATATATATATCTGTATATATATATCTGTATATATATATATCTGTATATATATATGTATATATATATATATATGTATATATATATATATATATATATATATTGGTGTATATATTGTAAGGAAGAATAAATATGACCTCAGATACTTCGATGTGATTTTAATCAATTTATAAGAAGACAGTTTATTAGTATACATTAATTATGTTTATTTTTGTAAGTCGTATTTTTATATGCTTTACTAGGTATTATGTATATATATATATATGTATATAAATATATATATATATATATATATATACTAGCAAAAGTACCCGTCGTTTCCTGGTTCAAAAACAGCCTACAGAAAATGGACTCTGATTTATGAAAGTATGATAGGTTACGAAAAGGAAGGTTTGGTAATTTGGGTTGAATTTGGGGGTATCAAAACCAAAGAAAAATATGATGAAAGTAAAAATAAAATAGATACACCCCATAATTTATTATACCATACCTGTTCACATTGAACCACTTATCACAATATTCTGTTGATCTATATTAAGAAACTTAGTTAAACTTTGTGATATATTTCCATTTCATGGAGGTCAGGTGCGAACGAACACCCCATAATTTTATTATACCATATTTCCTCAAACTGAAACATAATTATCAAAGTATACTTACGCAGATAGGTATGAAAAGTCTTTATTAAAGTTTGTGCCTATTTCCATTCTATGGGGGTCAGTTGCGAACGCAGACCGCACAATTTGATTATACCATCCCTATTTAAGTTAAAACATATTATCAAAGAATTATTATGTACATCTATATCAAAAGCACTTGTAAGTGTTTTTTTTAATTTTTAAATTTTTTATTTCCATACTTTGCGGATCAGGCGCGAACGCAACCCCACAATTTTAATGAACCACCGTTCTGCCAGATCAAACATACCCATTCCTGTGTCTCGATACATCTTCTATCATTATATTTAATCAGTTATTCAAAGTAGTCAACAATAAAGGAGCATATTCGTGACCCCCCACACACACATACATTCAGTTTTATATTATACGGAGGATAAAAATATCTTGAAAGTTGCATACTAGCAAATAATAAAACTATGATACATTATAATAAAATATCTGCACCATAAGCATTCTTAAAACTTAGTATTAATGAAATGTATAATATATATATATATATATATATATATATATATATATATATATATATATATGTATATATATATATATTCCAGTGGTGAAAAAACCAGACTAGAGTGCTCAATGTGTAGTCAGAGCAGTATATAGGAAATTTATTACTGTGAGTCCAGAATGAGTTTACAAATGGTTTCAGCTAGAGGATAATCCTCAAAGAGAGGAAAAAATCAAAATAGCGTCGTCAGAATTCATAGATGGACTAAGTTATAAAGTCTAATAAGAATGGAAAAATCGTAGATAAAGGGGAGTTAGAAAAGAAGGGGGAGTGGTACAGAGAGGACGTTGGAATTTAAAGTAGTAGGGGTTATAATTAAATATTAATTATGTGTAAATTCTTATATACGTTTTTTTTTAGATTATAACGGTTTAAACTTAAACGCTACTTTTATTTATAACGGCATAAGTAGCAGTTAATTTAAAGGATCACCATGGCAACAGGTTGGAGAGTTAATGTTAGTGAAGGAACGGGTAGAAAATGCGGTTTAAAGTGTTTTAGCCGGCCAGGGAGAGATTGAAAGATATTTATTGTTTATAAAATCGAAAAAAAAAGAAAAGGAAAAATAAGTTAATGAATTATACTTTACAGGTGTATTTTGATAGTATAATGATAGGTAAGAGTATCAGTAAGTAAATAAAATGAATTAAAAATTAAAATATTAATAAATAATAGTTAATGGTAAGTAAATAAAATACACACACACACATAAATACACATACACGCGTACACCTGTACAAAGTACGGAGACACATAAATGGGGGGGCACATGCTTAAGTAAATTAAAAAAAATCAGATACGTAAACATAAAAATAAATAAACACATATACATACATATACATGCATACATATACATACACACACATACACACATGCATATATATATGCATATATAAATACATACATACACACATACACACATACACACACATATATATATATATATATATATATATATATATATATATATATATATATATATATATATATATATAAATTAGCCGGGCAGATAGAAATTATACGTTACAGGTTTATTTTAATGAAATAAAATAGGTGAAAGCGTAAGTATGTAACTTAAATAGACGATTAATAAAATTAAGGAAAAAATATTTTTAATAAGTAACACACAAATACAAGCACACGCATACATATGTACAACAAATGCACATACGTAAATAGGGAAGAGCAGATGCCTGAGTACATATACATATATATATATATATATATATATATATATATACATATAAACACACATACACAAACATAAATATACATATACATATATATATATATATATGCGCACATACACAGACACGTAAAAATACACGCATATATACATATATAAACATATATATATAAATAAGGCGTAGCACAAACTCATCTAACTCCAGCATTTTTAACCTACACAAACCCTTCTTTGAAAATGCTTTAAAGGAATCGGGATATTCCAACCCTAATTTTACATACTTGGACCCTAATAAACCCAACAATACAAATAGGAATAACAGATCCCGCAAAGTCCTCTGGTTAAACCCTCCCTATAATAATATGATAAAAACTAAATTAGGTAAAAAATTCTTCATGCTTCTTAATCACCACTTCCCCCTTGTAATATTCTGCATAATTTTTTTAATAAGAACACTATTAAGCTTAGCTACAGTTGCACAACTAATCTAGAAAATAAAATAAAAAAAACACACCAATAAAATACTAAATAACCACAACTATAATAACAATGGTCAAAATAACTGTAACTGCCTTAACACACCCCAATGCCCGCTCCAACAAAATTGTCTCTCAAGAAATGTGGTTTACAAAGCAACTATTGCCCCTGCTGAAGACCCACAAAACAAAAACATTTACATTGGCCTCTCAAGCACCACTTTCAAAGACAGATTTATAGTGCACAAATGCTTCCTAAATAACCCTAACCACCCCAATAGTACTTCATTAACTAACCACTATCTACTACTTACCCGAAGCAACCTCACCCCAATTATTTGCTGGGAAATTCTGAATAGAGCTAGTACCTGTAAATCACTAAACTCCCCATGTTATTTATGCTTAACTGAAAAATTACTGATTACTAATTTTAGAGATAGAGATAAACTTCTAAATAAAAAAAACTGAAACCTCACTTAATTGTAAACATTATAAATCCCACCTCTTAAGCAACTTCTCACCCTTCTCGTAATAACTATAACCCACCCCTAAAATCTAACATTAACGAACTACACACACCCTATTTACAACCGAAACTATATAGTTCCCCATTCATTCTAATAGAACCCCCACAGAACCCCCACCTATTTATCCCACCATTTTTAGCTGCATCTCTCTTTGCCTAACTCATTTTTATACCCCCCCATTTGCCTTAATCACTCCTTATGTCATTATTTAAAGGTTCTCGCCTCATAGTTTCTTATTGGCTATTTCCATGGTTAGGTCTCGATTTCTAATATTTCAATTACGTAGTTATCACAATTGGTATCCTCTGACTTTCCTCTCGGTCTATTATCTACTTGTTAACAACTAATCATTTTGCTTACCTTCTACTTTAATTAATTATTTAATTTACCATCTACATATAATATATACTATATATTTTTCTCTTATATTTACCTCTTACTAATTCTCTCTATAATAATTATCATATTTTTAACACGAAGCTTATTTACATATATTTACGTATTTGTGTTTGTACATATACTCAAGCACATGCTCCTCCCCCATTGATGTGTGCACATATTTTGTACATGTGTACTCATGTGTATGGATTTGTGTGTTTTTGTTATCTACTTATTATTAACATTTTATTAATAATTATATTAATTTGTATTATTTAATTAACTTACTGATATCCTTACTTATTTTTACTTTATTAAAATAAACCTATAACGTATAAATCACCCATTTACCCTTCTATTTCCCCTTTTCTTTCTTTCAACTTAACGCCCGACAATTCAACAAATTATTAATAATAAATTAAAAAACAAAAAAATATTAATAATAAATTAAAAAACAAAAAAATTAATTTTTTCAATCTCTCCCTGCCCAGCTAATTTATATATATATATATATATATATATATATATATATATATATATATATATATATATATATATATATATATATATATATATATATATATATCTTCTACATGTGTATTTGTGTGTATGTGTATTTGTATTTCTGTGTGTATGTGTTTTATTCGCTTATTATAAATATCTCCCTAATAATTTTATTAATCTATTATTATTTGATTAACTTACTGATATTCTTTCCTATTTCTATATTATTAAAATAAACTTGTAACTTATAATTCATTAATTTATATTTTTCCTTCTCTCTTTCTTTCAACTACAACGCCCGAAAATTTAAAAATCATTTATAATTTTTTTTTTCAATTTCTCCCCCCCACCTAATTTATTTATATATGTGTATGTGTGTATGCGTATATATATGTATATGTATGTGTATGTGCAAGTGTGTGCATTTGCATGTATGTGTATTTATATATATGTTTATATATGTATATATGCGTGTATTTTTACGTATCTGTGTATGTGCGCATATGTATATACATGTGTATATGTATATATATGTTTGTGTATGGGTATGTGTGTTTATATGTATATATATATATATATATATATATATATATATATATATATGTACTCAGGCATGTGCTCTTCCCCATTTACGTATGTGCATTTGTTGTACATATGTATGCGTGTGCTTGTATTTGTGTGTTACTTATGAAAAATATTTTTTCCTTAATTTTATTAATCGTCTATGTAAGTTACTTACTTACGCTTTCACCTATTTTATTTTATTTTATTAAAATAAACCTGTAACGTATAATTTCTATCTGCCCGGCTAATTTATATATATATATATATATATATATATATATATATATACATATGTGTGTGTGTATATATATATATATGTATGTGCATGTATGTATGCATATTTTTATATATACGTATGTGTGTATGTGTGTATATATGTATTTATATATGCATATATATGCATGTGTGTATGTGTATGTATGTATATGTATGCATGTATATGTATGTATATGTGTTTATTTATTTTTATGTTTACGTATCTGATTTTTTTTAATTTACTTAAGCATGTGCCCCCCCATTTATGTGTCTCCGTACTTTGTACAGGTGTACGCGTGTATGTGTATTTATGTGTGTGTGTGCGTATTTTATTTACTTACCATTAACTATTATTTATTAATATTTTAATTTTTAATTTATTTTATTGACTTACTGATACTCTTACCTATCATTATACTATCAAAATACACCTGTAAAGTATAATTCATTAACTTATTTTTCCTTTTCTTTTTTTTTCGATTTTATAAACAATAAATATCTTTCAATCTCTCCCCGGCCGGCTAAATCACTTTAAACCGCATTTTCAACCCGTTCCTTCACTAACATTAACTCTCCAACCTGTTGCCATGGTGATCCTTTAAATTAACTGTTACTTATTCCGTTATAAATAAAAGTAGCGTATTTTAAGTTTAAACCGTTATAAACTAAAAGAAACTTATATAAGAATTTACACATAATTAATATTTAATTATAACCCCTATCTTATTTCATACACTCCTACTACTTTAAATTCCAACGTCCTCTCTGTACCACTCCCCCATCTTTTCTAACTCCCCTTTATCTACGATTTTTCCATTCTTATTTGACTTTATAACTTAGTCCATCTATGAATTCTGACGATGCTAGTTTGATTTTTTCCTCTCTTTGAGGATTATCCTCTAGCTGAAACCATTTGTAAACTCATTCTGGACTCACAGTAATAAATTTCCTATATACTGCTCTGACTACACATTGAGCACTCTAGTCCGGTTTTTTCACCACTGGTAAATATATATATATATATATATATATATATATATATATATATATATATATATATATATATTATACATTTCATTAATACTAAGTTTTAAGAATGCTTATGGTGCAGATATTTTATTATAATGTATCATAGTTTTATTATTTGCTAGTATGCAACTTTCAAGATATTTTTATCCTCCGTTTAGCACAATGAACATATTAAAATTTATATATTTTATAAATAGTGGTAAAGTTTTCCATTTAAGTGGTATGAAAAACATTTATACAAATATAACATTTATAAAAGGGCAATTAGATCTAATAGATGTTCATTTATAATTAAGCATGTAGATACATTTTTCTCATCTACCAAAGCACACGTAGGACTGCCCATGTTTAGATGACTTTTTGTCTATTGACTGGGGTTTTCTTTGGATCTTCCAGACTTTGCTATAGATCTTTGTGTCTTTTTAACGTCTTCATGACATTTCTGCATGTTATTTTTATTCATTTGTTTGGCATTCATAGAATATATTAATTCTTCTGAAATTACCCAAAAATACTGATATTTATCTACTAATTTAAATGAATTTTAATGTTTATCTATTTATTCGACTAAATACGAAAATTGTAACTTGCGTTAAAATAAACATATTAATGTGATGTACGTTATTTCCAATTCTGTTTTTGATATACGAACTGTTTCATTTAGTAAATAATATCTGCGGTTACATTATGTAACTATAAAATACATTCTTTAACTCATAGATATGAAAGCCTAATTGTTTTCAGATAAAAATTAAAGGATATTTTTATACAATTTTGGCAGAAATATTTGTTGGCAGCATTTAGAGCTTTCTCCAATCTACCCTTGTTTTCTCTAGGCTAGACACTATCACTGAAACTGTGCATTCACGTCATGTTTTTATTTTTACTTAACTTGAAAATATTATTGTCCTAGAAAATATATTGTCTCGATTAGTTAAATTAAAAAAACGATGATATTTGTCCTTTTCGATTATTGAATATAAAACGCTGATGAGTTGTGATACAGCAAAACTGTACTTTATGTGGATGGCAATATTTTAAGCCCCACCTTTTCTTTAAGTAGTCCAATTTCATATTAGTATTTGACCTGCTAGTTATCTAGCTTTTATACAAAACTCCGTTTGTTTGTTCATGAATAAACAAGTAGGTCGACCACGGTAAAAGCGGGGGGGAGGGGATCTATATGTATATATGAATGGATATTTAATGAGATCGTTTACGAGAAACAATCCCATGTGCATGAAGTTAGAACTGCTACTATCAACTATATGGTTGAAAGTTCAATCACGTGCAAGGGATGGACGCGAATCGCGCCATATTAGTGAGCTGTGATACAGCGAATCAGTAATGTATGTTAATGACTATATTTGAAGCCCCCCTTCATTGGGTAGAGTACTTTCGTATACGGATTTCACCCGTTGTTTTATTAGGGTTCTTGCAACGCTCTCTGTTTTTTGTAAATAATTAAACAAGAAGATCGAGCACTGTAAAAGCGATGGGCGGATGTCTATATAAATGGTTGAAAATGTTGAATGGTATAAATGTTAAATGGTATAAATTGCATTTTTCAGATCGTTTACGAGCATCGATCACGTGGGGCTGATGTAAGAAATGCCGACTGTGAACTAAATTGTTGTAGGTTAAATCCCGGGCTAAGAGTGCTAGCTAATCTAGCAGTACTAATGAACTGTAAAACAACGAAACAGTACAGTGAATAGATGAGAAAGAGAAAGATAAAAGAAAAAAACAAATTATGTGTTCATCACTGTTTCGTCTTTAGTGCGAGACTTCTTCTGGATGAATGAAATTAAATAAAGTGAACACCAGTATACATATTTGTTCTATTTAAGAAACGAAAAGGGTCGTTGGAAAATTAAAAGAAAAAAAACGAGTGCATACCGTTGTTACTCTATGTAATATGTTTTACATCACGACATATAGCCGTTTATATATTCAAAAAGATACGACGCAATTCATATTTTCTATGGAAAAATAAAACAATGTTTGTTTACTTTTTTCACTTAAAATTATAACAAAGATAACACCGTATTGTTACAATAGGTGGTTGTTTCTTTTTTTTGTTTTTCGTTATATTTGTTTATCTGGTAATTTTATTATATTTAAATGTTTTCTTCAGTATTTTCTTTGAATAGCTTTGTTATGATACGAAAATCGACGCGCTCTGCGAAAGCCGACGGTTGACGTTATGTTCCAAGCAAAGCCGAGCGGTCAAAGAGTTACGTCTGGTCCAATTTCTGCAGAACTACCTTATATATATATATATATATATATATATATATATATATATATATATATATATATATATATATATATATATATATATATACTAGCAAGAGTACCCGTCGTTTACTGGGTTCAAAAACAGCTGAAAAAAATATTTGTCGCCAAAATTACAACAACCGCTATAATCACCAATAAAATTAATTACATAAAAATATATAAAATATTAACTACATAAGACTCAATTTTTTTAATTCATAGTAATATATTACAAATACAATATTTAAATGCATTATAAGATAATATTTATTTCTAACTAATTTTAACATGATAACATACAGATAGTTTTAAAACTTAGTATATAAACTTTTTTTATTTATCTTTTAATAGACTTACTTTCCATTGACTCAATTAACTATATGACGCGCGTTTAATCTCCATTTTCTTTCCCTTCTCTTTCTCAGAGATTCTAGACAAATGAAACCATATGACAGGCAGCGGATTGTAACTCTCTTCTTTTTTTCTTCTTCTCTTTCCCTTACGCGCTGTTTATTTTATTTCCTTATCTCTATATCCGTATATTTCTCCCTATTCTTCCTAGGTTAGTAAACGCGTGTCAAGGTATTTACGTGTAAGAACATGCATATTTAGGAGCGTGTGTATGTGTGTGTATGTGTGTGTGTTGCGTGTGTGTTTGTGTGTGTCTGTTGTTACGTCGAGCTACCGGACAGCCGTTATAAGTATAATAATGTTTTTGTTGTTTTTTTAAAAAATCCCTCCCACCCTCTCTATAAAATGTATTTAGTGGATTGCTACTACCACCCCCTCTGGTTTTTTGACGGTCGAGACCCGATTCTTTTTCTTTCTTTATTTCAGTATCAAAAATGTAATTGTCTAGTTTAGATGCTTGAAAATACCATAAGGTTGAAATAAATTATTGCATCGACAATTATGGTATTTCCGCGTTATATTTTTTATATATTATATATATATATATATATATATATATATATATATATATATATATATATATACGCACACAAGTAAAAATGAAAAACTTACGGGCAAACCAGGATCTGAGACTCGAACATTATAAGCAAACCTGGAGCTGAAACTTATGAGCAAACCTGGACCTGAGACTCGAACATTATAAGCAAGGTTCAGAAAAAGATTTAGAATTGGAATGTTAAAATTTCGCTATTGTTAAATTTCATATCAAATAGTTAAATATTGTTTGTATTCTAAAAGGAATTAATTGTTCATTCTTTTATGAAAACGAAATTAGAAAAGTAATCTAAAAAAGAATGAACGACACACATTTAAAATATATTGTAAAAAATAGGGTAGGTTGAAAATAGGTTAGTTTAAAATTCTTTGTTTGCAGAAGTATGTTTTGGACAAACATGTTCTTAGCCATGTGAGTTGGTCACGTTTTGGAACCACACATCTGACGTCATAGCAAAAGGGGAATTGTCAATAATAGGAGTTAGGATTAGCAGATTAGAAGAGTCGGTAGTCGGCAGTCGAGCAGAGAGAGCAGAACAGTTGAGTTCGCTAGTCAGAGAGAGAGAGAGAGAGTGAGAGGGAGAGACAGACAGACAGAGTTGGAGTCAGGGTCCTTTGAAAGCGAAGGAAAGAACATTAACCTATGTAGATCCCGAATTTGAATGACTGCCGTCATCATCATTTCGACCGGTCAAATGAACTAAAGAACATCATAGATGTTTTTACCTGATGTCTTCGTTTCGTCATTCAATAATTGAAGGTAATGTGTTAATAATCTTAATATGAACTTTGTATAACCCCTTTCAAGTAATGTGTCCATCATAAGTGTAAAAAGAACATTAATGCATATCCCTCTAATAATGAATTCTCTCTCTCGCACACTGTTATTTAATGTCTCCTCCCCACATCATTGTTATATACATATATATCCGCCGTCTCTGGTGAATGTGAACGTCCCCATCATATATCTTTTAATATGAACTCAGCGTCATCCTGTCGGTATGAGTGTTTCCATGCAACATATACGTTGTTTTGGTGCCCGTGATCATTTTAATTCGGCAAGAGTAAAAAAAAAAACGAACCATACCACGGAAACACAACGTAAGGGTCCATTGAAGAAAAAACGATATAACGAGAAATAAAATACAAAATACAAAAAACAAACAAAAATGCTAGACGAAACAAAACAATAATTAAGAAGAAAAAATACACACATACACACAATGAAAAAAGGTAAAGCATACGTTATAACATGAAAAAAAAAACATGGCGATATGCCGCAAAAGAAAAACAAAGAATAGTAGTAGATATGAATGGAAAAATAAGAGACAGTTGTAAAAACAAGCGCGTAATTCATTGATAAATGAATTGTTTGTTTTAAAAATATATACACGAGTAATGAAATTTAGGTCATAATTATTATTTGTGGCAAAGCTGACTTTGTTGAATTATGCAGTAAATCAAAATATATTTCCAAAGTCGCATGTACATGTTCATAGCTGAACTTTTCAGTTTTTCATGTGTCTTTGTTTTGTTTTTGTTTTTGTTTTTGAAAAAACGACAAATTTATTTGACAGATTTTGTTAAATCTTTTGTTACAGAGATTTTTTTTTTTTAAGTTATAACTGGTGATCGTAGTTTTGTGTAAATCATAGTTAAATGAATTAATGTATTTTTTGAATCTTTTTATGATGTTGAACAAATATTGTAAATTTTCTTAAATGTATGTATAATGTTATTGAATTTAAACGTCAGGAATTCAAAGTCATAATTAGGTAGACGAATTAAAATGAAAAAAAAAACAAGTCATATAAAATAAAATCAAATGATAATTG
Organism: Euprymna scolopes; assembly: GCF_053919585.1. Lineage (NCBI taxonomy): Eukaryota > Metazoa > Mollusca > Cephalopoda > Sepiida > Sepiolidae > Euprymna > Euprymna scolopes. The sequence goes on from NC_136513.1 coordinate 1,772,267, forward strand.
AGACAAATGGTTGGCCTAGAAATACGTTAGAATTTAAGAGAGGGGAAAAATAGACAATTACGTAAACGGGTATTTTCAGAGGTTTTTTTTCGGGCGTGATAAGCCAAAAGAAAGAAATTTTCTTTTTGATAATTGCTTTTTGTTATTTTTTTGAATGTCCATAAACATCTTTCGCAAGAAGTGTAGCTTGCTAGGTAATAGCATTAGATATGCCCCTGTTAGAAAAATAAATAGAATCTGCGGGATTGGGTTCTTATAAAGCATGCTGCAAATGACGACAAGTACAATTAGAAGTATTGGCTCAATAAATTAAAATGGCAGGCGGTGAAGAATACGAGAATTCCTTAGGGTACCGAAGGGACTATAAGGGTTAGTACCACGGGCAAATCACATATAGCATTAAGAAGGGAGAGAAATGTAAAATATACCGTAAGTACGGAGGAAGATATAACCTTATATTTTTATAGAGTTATGGATGCGAGATATCTCTGCTGGAATCTTGGACGCCCTGATGAAAAGAAAAAAAAAGAAAAATCACAGAAATCTGGGCCATAGTTAGAATTTAGTGCGCATATAGCATACAATAAACACATTTAAAATATATTGTAAAAAATAGGGTAGGTTAAAAAATAGGTTAGTTGAGAATTCTTTGTTTTCAGAAGTGTATTTTGGACAAACATGCGCTTAGCCAGGTAAGGGTCACATTTTGGAACCACACATCTGATGTCATATCAAAAAGGGCATTATCAATAATAGGAGCAAGGATTAGAAGTCGAGCAGAGGAGGCAGAACAGTTGAGTTTGCTAGTCAGAGAGAGAGAGAGAGAGAGAGAGAGAGAGAGAGAGAGAGAGTTGGAGTCAGGGTTCTTTTCAAGCGAAGGAAAGAACATTAAACTATGTAGATTCCAAATTTGAATTCCTGGTGTCTTCATCATTTCGACGATTTTTGTAACTGTTGTCTTCGTGTCGTCATTCAACAATTGAAGGTAATGTTTTAATCATCTTAATATGAGCTTTGTATAACCCTTTTCAAGTAATCTGTCCCTTCTCCATCATAAGTAATGAGTGCATCCCTATGCGTAAAAAGAACAGTAATACACGTCCCTTCAACAGTGAATTCTCTCTCTCACACTGTTATAAAATGTCTCCTCCCCACATCATTGTTATATATATGTCCGCCGTGTCTCGTCGATATATGATCCCCAATACGATCCAAGCTATAAGGCATCTTGTCTATTCGCACTTATCTAGTAGAAGTCGAATCTTTTCAATTGAGCTTTTACGACTATGTTTGTTAGAGGCAGTATATTTTGACACCCGCATATCTTTTGGAGAGAGTTTACCTTACTTGCAATTTTGCGGTTTTAGTTTGCTTTGTTCTATGTCATGTTATTTTCTATCATTTTGTTTATTTTGCAGTTTTCACATAGGCAATTCATGTTTGAACTCATAGATGGTTTATACGCATTCGAATGTTTTCCTTTCAATTTCAGCTCTCAGCATTGCCGTCTTTTGTATAATCTCAGTTTGCACTTGATTCTTATTCATTTTTCTATTTTCACAAGTTCTTCGCGATTGTTTGCACTATTTCTGCATATATTGGTATTATTTTTTTTCTTAATTTTCTATATTCCATTCAGGAACATGACAATTTCCGCATATTTTTTTCGTTTCCCATCTCTTACTCTTTAATTTCTGGTTGCGTGGACAGAAAATTCAACAACTTGAGCGTTTTTCGTTGTTGTTTCATTTACATTATTATGATGTATGGTGTCATTTTTAGATTTCATATTTCTGTTTGTACCCGTAACCTCCTCAAGTATCTTTAATTATTGTTTTTGTTTATTACTGTATCCGATTTGCGCGTGTGTCATATGTCTATATGTTCGGAGTGCACCTGTTTGGAGAGTTCTATATTGACTGCTGTCCTCACGTACTCCTGCTTCTTCTCGTATATATTTAGGGTCACTATTCTGTATTCACTTATACGTTGGTGACAGTTTTGTCAGTTTTTCCATAGAGTCCATTTCCATTTTATTTATTTTAGTTTTAATGCGTTTCGCAAAAATACGTTGTTCTGTACAGCTGTCTATGAAGATCATATCTACTTTTAATTGATCCTTTTCTTAGTTATGTTAGATGTTTTTCTGAATCGCTTCTCTTTTTCTTCTTTATAGAACACACATTATGCTTTTTCTCTTTATCCCTTTCTTTCCTAGACGTTTTATTTCTGGTTTCATTGTAAGCTTCTAATTAATCTTTCTCTCTTTTTATTTACACCCTTTTAAAAGTATTTTTGCGTTTTCTAAACAATCTTCAAAACTAATACGGTTTTCCCATTTGGTTTCTGTTCTAGTAGGATCGATCAGAATCATGTTTTTCAGGTGACATGCATTGTGCAGGGATTTCCTCTATTTTTGACTGGAAGAGCCTATGTTCTTTATGAATTATCTAACATCTTATCATTGATATTGGACATGGGTTCATTATTTGTTATACTGTGCACATTTGCGTCTAACGTTTTATCGTTCTTTTCATGAACTATTTTCTAATCTTCTCTTTCCCGATTACAGATCATATGGAATTATATCGGGTTCAATGATACTACTTCTCAGAAAAATCACAGTAGTTCTTTTCAAATGAATGTAAATATTTAGTTTTAAAATAACCCTCCCCATGTTACCTACATATTTTAAGAATTAGTTAAAATAAATATCAATTATGAATAAAAATAATCAGCATTAGAAAAAGTTTATAAGTATGTAAGTAATGAAAGCAAAATACAATTAATAAATATTGGAACGTTTTACTATATTAACATATGTGAAAATTCACTTAATTAAAACAAGAAACTATATAAAATGTAGGCAAGTGAAAAGATTAATTATACATTATATTCAACCTAGATAAATCACATTGTGACATACTTTTTTAATGTTGATTAGGTATAGAATGATCTGGAGAATGGGAAATATTAATAATCTTTTATTGAAAATCGGTCGCACCTTATTTGATTTAATTAAGGTCGAACTCATGGATTACTACTAACGGCGATTTCTTTTTATTATTCAGGTAATGCCTGAATCCTACTTAAAATATCTCCTGCATAATTTTGAGTTGATTGTATCTTGTAAATAGTAAAAACATGTTCACCACAATTTCGAATGTTTTGGCCCTCATTATGAAATTTTTAACTTAGGTACATTTCACAGTATATGCGTCAAATAATGAAAGAAAGAATGTTTAATAAACATCTGAGTTTGCAGTCTAATTTTGTATATATTAACATAGTAAATTTAATCTAAATTAATATTGTGTTTAATATTATTAAATGGTGAACAGATCACTACGTTTCTGTTCGGTTTTAGATTTAAAATAGGTAACTGCGTCTATAAATGTTCAACACAAATAGAAAATTTAAAAATAATATAAAAAGTAATAAATAACAATATAAATAATAATACTTTATATAATAATATATTATGAGTGGAAAGTTGTCTTACTACAACTATTAAATTAGCCATTGTTCTAATTGAGGTTCTTCGTTTGAATAATTTCCGAATATAGATTGATTGCTCAGTGAATAATAGCACAATTTATAATCAATTGGATCAATATATTTGTTTTTGCACAGCGAGCGCTTTCGACTGGAACCTTCTCCATCATTCTCAGACAGACTACATAATTTGCGTTCATAAAATTACTTTTTTTAATTACGTTTAGTAATGCATGTGTTAAAATCGATACATTTAAAAATATGTGTTTTATATTACATGTATTGAAGCTTATATATTTGTCATTGTAACGTGTGAGTGTATTCAATTAACAGTTGGGCACTCTTTTAGCAGAGGAAGGTTAATATTAATATTTATATAGCGTTAAATTACAGTTACAATACAGTTTATATATATTATCAAAAATTAATGAATCTAATCATGTTATTATGTTCCGACTACATTTATAATTTATATTATTTATTTGAGGGTGTTTCTCTTTCATATATAGTGCTTCTAGAATTTTAATCTCTTTACATTAGTAACTCTGTTTGAATTAGTATCGCTCTGTAAGATCGAGCTAAATTGTAACACATGTAATATGAAATGAAATAAAAAAATAACAACATAATTTTAAGAGCTTGAATGACATAATCTGCCTGAGGATGACAGAAATGTTCCTCGCTATGATTCAACCCATACAAATCACAGAAGTTGTTGTATATATATATATATATATATATATATATATATATATATATATATATATATATATATATATATATATCGAGGGCTTATCAAGCTGCTGTGCTGTATCAGTGTTTTCAATGTAGATAGCGGTAGTAAATGATTTACTCTGATACCTGTTTTATTGCAATCGTGATCAGCCGTCAATGACATTTTCTAAATACTACAGAACTGGTCCCGAAAGTAAAGGCCATTATAATGCTGTGCATTAAAAAATTAATGCTTTCCTTTATATGTGAAATATTTATTATATACAATAGAATATGGTGTACGAAACATGGGCATATATAAAGTACATACGATGATTTTACTCAAATGTTAATGTGGAAATGGTATCGTAAAAGTTGCAGTTTGAGTAGATAATTTATTTTTTTATTTTTTTTTTCGATAAAGAAACCCGTTATTAAGAGAATATTCTCGAACAATAAAGTAAACAGAATTATCAATTTCTGTCATCTATAAATATAAAAGCGAAAATGTGTGTATGTATGTTCGCTTTTTGTGTATGTCCGAGAAATGCTTCTTTCTGAGAAGCGATCGGGCGACTCACTTCCTCTTAAAACTTTTTATATCACGTCTACATGATAATATCTACGAGTTAACAACCATGGTGGCCTGTCTATTTAATTTTCCCGACTTTGAAAAGATAAATATTCAACATTTTTTCGCTCGTCGCATGTGGATTAGGCTTTCTCGTATAATAAAAGGGGAACTAATTCTGACGGCATTTTTCCAGCCGCTTTTTTCACCTCTTCCTTTGGGGAGGGGACCGGAAGACAGTAGGCGCTCCAGTTGACGTTTAGCGAGTAAGTAGGGAGTGACCCCTTACTAACCCGCCTCCATAGGCATTTTGTTTAATTGTTTTATTTTTCTTTCTTTTTGGGTATTTTTTTCCCCTCCCCTTCATCTCACCCCCCATATATATATATATATATATATATATATATATATATATATATATATATATATATATATATATATATAAACCCTCCTTGTTTTATGCAGGTATATTTTTGTCTGGTTAGCTGTAAATATTAAAAAAACCTTCCTTGTTTGTACATATATATTTTTGTTTTGTTGATTGTAAATATTTAATTTTTTCTCTTTTTCAATCAGCATGAATGTCGCCCGCCATCCAGTAAGCTGAGGAGCTTATTTTAAGTAGGTTCTGGTAAGGATGTAGGCGGTTGTTTTAGTATGATAGTGGTTCTAGCATAGTTGTACCTAATAAAGTACTGGTTTATATAAGTCTAGCTTAGTTTAGCAAAGACCCCGTTTTCCTCCCCAATCCACCTTACTGGCCCTGGTACCTAAGCGCTTTCGAACCCCAAATGAGGCCTTGGCACTAGATAATGCCAAGGCCGGGGTCGAAAGGCTAAATAAATATTTTCCGGCCGCGTTTGTCAAGTTTAAGGGTTTTATTGTTTGGCCTCAAGGGACCGACCCCATTCTTTGGGTGAAGGGCCCTGAAGGCATTGTTTTGCTTTTTCTCTTAGTTACTACTTGTTATTAGTTTTTTTTTTGCGGATAGTCCAGTGTCTGGACCCAACTCCAGCAGCCGGCAGGGCTAAGGGGTACTGACGTGCCTTTTTAGGCGAAGGTCCCCTTAGTTCCAAATCGGCGGGTTGGGAAAGAGCACTTGGTCAACACCTAGAGGAAGCAGGCCTCTGACTTTTCACAATGGGGAACGCTCCTGGTGTAGCGTTTGAGAAGGGCTCAGGGAGTGCCGTCCCGAAGGGCACCCCCAGTTCGATATCGGAGTCCGTTGCGGTTGGTAGGGTGACCGCGAGGGTGCCCCCCCAAAGGCACCCCCAGTTCAAGAGCAGTACCCAGGGTCGCTGCCCCATCTGTGAGTTCCGTTGCGGTCGGTAGGGTGACGACGGCGAGGGTTGCCCCCCAAAGGGCACCCCTAGTTCGATACCGGTACCCGGGGTCGCTGCCGAATATGTGAGTCCCCCCCCAATGCAAACACCCACCCAGAACCAGTCAACAGCCGGTCCGCCCAGTCAAGCCGTGAAGACGGCGACAGATTGGGGATCCCAGGAAGGCCGGGAAAAGGATGCAAAGTACTATCATGAGCTCTTTAACAACAAGTACCCCGATTACGTCAAAGGGAAGTGGTGCTAGGGAGATTCTAGGAGATAAGGCAGAGATCAATCTCCCTGGTGACGTAAAAGAGAAAGGCCTGACCGGGATACGCAGGGATAGTATGGAAATATTAGACCAGCTGAAGGTCCCCTGACCCGTATGCGGTCAGAAGATATCATGCCACGTGAGAGATCCTTTTACCTACAAAGAGGACCTCACATGAAATCATTACAGGCTACAACTGATTATTTATCTAAAGGAAGAGCGAAAGTGACGATAATGGGCGTGCCGAGCTTTATTGAAGAGGACCAGCTGGGTGCAACACTAGCCCTATATGGAGAAGTAGATAAAATTCAGGCGGTAATAAGCCCCCGAAACGTAAAAGCCGGGAAATACAGAAATGAGATGCGGGCAGACAAGAAGGGGTTTTACGGCATCCCTTCGCAGCTGACGTATGAGGGCTGGCAGATGTCGGTAATCGTAGAGGGACGAAGGCCGCACTGCTGGCACTGTCAAAAACCGGAGCATATGCCTCACTTTTTCTCCGAGAAAAAACGTACCAGAAAAAACGGAGAAGGTCGTGACACCAGAGGAGACCGAGAAAAGGAAGGAGCCGGACAGAAGTGGAGGAGCCACCTGGAGCCAGGTTGCAACCAAAAAGGGGAAAGAACCGGCTTCACAATAACAACAACGAAGTGTGACGAGGGCGGTCAAGAGAAAACTCCGCGTGAGCTCCTCCGAATCTGAAGGGGAAGAGGAAGCGACTAAGACAGAGCCGACAGAAGAGAGAGAGAGAGAGAGAGAGAGAGAGGGAGAGAGAGAGAATGGGTAGAGAGCCTCCAACATCGATCCCTCACAAGGAAGCGCGGCTCATCCCTCCCCGAGTAAACACCCCCGAGGAGCAAAGCGAAGCTCCGTGCAAGGATGCACCAGCCTCAACCGAGGTATAAATGAAAGAAGCAGACATGAAAGAAGCAGAGAGCAAAAAGAAAGACCGTAAAGACCAACAAAAGGCGGACCCTAGAGAGTAAAAAACAAGAAAGTTTATTTTCTGGCAGGAGAGCGCCCCTGTGAAGTGAGTGCAGATGAGACGACCAGCGACATCAATGGTTGACAGAGGAAGTTTATAAAAAGCCTCGTCAACCCCCATAGACGTTCTGTTTAGTTGTTTTATTTTTCTTTCTTTTTGGGTGTTTTCTAGTTTGTGACCCCTTCCCCTCATCTCACCCCCATATATATATATATATATATATATATATATATATATATATATATATATATATATATGTATATATATATATATGTATATATATATATATATATATATATATATATATATATATATATATATATAACACTCCTTGTTTTGTACATATATATATTTTTTGGTTTACTGTAAATATTTAAAAAAAAAACTCCTTGTTTTATACATATATTGTAAATATTTACTTTTTTTCTCTTTTTCAATCAGAATGAATGTTGCCCGACATCCCGTAAGCTGGCGAGCTGTTGTTTTAAGTAGGTTCTGGTAAGAATGTAGGCGGTTGTTGTAGTATAATAGTCACTCTAGCATAGTGTTACCTAATAAAGTACTTGTTTTTTACAAGTCTAGCTTGGTTTAGCAAAGACCTTGTTTTCTCTCCCAACCCCCCTTACTGGCCCTGGTGCCTAAGGGCTTTCAGTAGATAATTCCAAGGCCTTGGCCGAAAGACTAAATAAATGTTTTTCCGGTCGCTTTGTCGGAGATCAAAGTGTAGTATATTGCCGCGAACTCCGCCAGTACTGGTCGTATGTCAGCGGAGTGACGGCTCGCATCGATCCTGAGCATCCTCGCCCAATTACTGTATCCAATGTTGTGGACAACGTGAGGCCGCCGTGGGACCGGGAAAGACAAATGGTCTATGTTACGATCCTGGCCGTGGCGAGAATGGTGATTTGGACGTCGCGTCTGCAAGGTTGCCGGGGGGGGGGGTGTTGTCTTTTTCTGATCAAGATCTGATCGCTTTCTTTAAACACCAACTACGGGTGAAGATCAGATGTGATAGAAGAAGGCTGCATCGCGCGGCATTTGACAGAAGATGGATATATGTTGCAAGTCTGTGTGTACGAAGAGGAGCCAAATTTGAATACGTGTTCCCCGCCTAGGTGTGGAACGCGCAGTTCTGTAAAGTAAAATTAAACAAGTAGCCTCTCAGCTAGCTGAGCGTTTGTTCCATCCCTCCCCGATTAGGAAGCCTCCAAGATCCCCATCCCCTCTTACCTGCAATTTTTGTTTTCACCCCCTCCTCTAAATTTTACCCATCTTGGAGAAAAAGAAATACAAACTAACCTCCATCCCTTACCCACAAAAATTTCTTTTCTCCATTCACCCCCATCTAGAGGGCATCCCCACCTAGAGACTGACCCGCAGAAGCGAGGTTCCTTTTACAAACCTAGTGGAACGGGCAGTCTATCAACTAGACGAGGTTGGGAGGGTCCTACTAATCACCTTTGTTTTTTCTTCTATTATATATTGTATTATGGTGAAAGAAGATACTAGCTGGGATAAACTTCTGACTTTGTTTAGTTCTGGAGTGACAAGGATGACCAACGACCCCCAAAATCCGACCCCCAAAATCCGACCCCCAAAATCCGACCCCCAAAATCCGACCCCCAAAATCCCCCATTTTGAGTTGGCCATGTGCCTAAGTTTTTTGTTCATCGTTGATTTTGACTGTATTTTTTAACATGAATAAAAGATTTAATATCTCAAAGTGTAGTATCTGTTCTCAGAGACTAACTGCAATCAACATCGCGTGTTCGGATTCCGGGGTCGCCACGCCATCCCTGAGTTGGAGATCGAGTTCAAGGTCGGTTTCGGTGATGGAACCTCCGAGGCGGGTACGGGCTCTGAGGCCGCCACCCCCAGTGGCTCGAGTATGGAGAATGTAACGGTCATAGATGCTGCCCATGGAGGGAGTGACTCCATGGAAAACACCTATGACTGTGGTGGCCGCAATTCGAAAGGAGGAGGTACAAATGTGGAAGCAGATGGAAGTGAATCCCCCGGACGCCAACCAACTGAGGAGGCCTACCGGAAGCACGTAAAGAAGAAGAGCAGGCGTCCAGTGAAGAGGTGGTCCGCCCTGAACGAGGATGCGTCGATGCCGCCACCAACGATGACACAGTCTGAAAGCGATATGCAGGTCAGCTAGTAAGAGCTAGATTAAAAAGTCTCCAACGAAGTCGTGAATGTTGACGCTGTTGAGCGTGGGGCCTCCTTAAGACGCGGTTCGGATGGATACATTCGAGAGGGGAAAACCCTGGAAGGACGCATTCTCGTATAGGCACGAGATATTTTCAATGGGTTTCGGTAATATTTGATGGAACGCTTCACCCAATTACCCAGACTCCGCGGCCAGGAGTTTGGTAGCTATTTAACTGGCTCGCCCCTCCTTACTGCAGTCCGAGCGGCTAGCTGCGAGGGGATGGTTACGGAGCGTGAGGCCGTTACTTCGTTGAAGCTGGTTTGCTAAAAAAATCTCCGGTGCTTAATGGTCTGCCCTACGAACTGTTCTTGAGGCTGTCGCCCATGTTTGTGCCCCTGCTAGCGGGCGTGTTTAACCTCTGGTTTGCGCAGGGCAGAATCCCTGGGCAGGAAACCAAAGGAGTGGTCACGCTTCTGAAGGAAGGAGAACGGCATGGCGGGGGGAATCTAGATGACTATTGCCCATCAATCTGCTTAACAGGGGTGCCTGCTGTCGCCTCTTTTGTATGTTCTGGCGTTGGAACGCTTCCTTTGCAAGGTAAGAGACGAGGCGACTAGACCAGTCCTGCGCGGCATAACTGGTGGAAAATTTGCCAGGGTGTCAGCGTACGCTGATGATGTCACCGTTTTTGCCGGGGGAAGGCTTGATATTTAGGCGGTGATGGAGGCGATCAATGAGTATGAAGTTGTCTCGGGGGCCGTAATCAATCGCAGCAAGTCCGTTGGTCTGCGGTTGGGCGCCTGGAGCGAGGTAAATATATCAGAAATGGTATATATAAAATGATTTATATGAAATGATACGTACAATATATATATATATATACATATATATATATAATTGTATAAAACACAATGTATATAAATATATATACAATCATATATAAAAATGTGTATATACAAAATACATACATATAGAAAATGATATATATATACAATGATATACACATATAATGATATATATATATATATACAGCGATATATACAAACATTATATATATAAAATGGTATATATAAAATGATATGTATAATATATATATATAATATTTATATAAAATAATATAGATAAAAATGATATATATATATAAAAGGATACATAGAAATTGTATATAGAAAATTATATATAGATTATATATATATAAAATAATATCTGTAAAATGATATATATGAAATGATATATAGAAAACATTATATATAAAAATTAAATATAAATATAATGATTTTAAGGAAATGATATATATAAAATGATATATATAAAATGATATATACACATAATTATATATAAAATATATTTACAGATGATATATATATAATATAGTTAATAGAAAATGAAATGTATAAATTGATATATATATATATGTATAAATATATAAAGGTGTATGCATTAACTAATATATACGAAATGATATACGCAAAATTATATATATAAAACTATATATATATATAAATGATATATATCAAATATATATATAAAATGATACATTGAAGATAAGATATATGAAATGATATATATAAAATGATATACATAAAATAGAATATACATAATATAAATGGCATATATAAAATGATATATACATGGAAAATGGTGTATATAAAATGGTATATACAAAGATATATATATATAATATATATATATATACAGATATATATATATATATAAATATATAATGGTATATATCAGATAGTATATATATAATGATATATATATAACATGCTATATATAAAATAATATGTAAAAATGATATATTTATAAAACGGTTTATATAAAATGATAAATATAAAATGATATATATCAAATGATATATATAATGATATGTAAAGTGATATATATAAAATTATATATATATTAAATGATATATAGAAAATTAAATATTTACAAAGCTATATATAAATAATACATGTAAAGTGATATATATATATAATATATATAATGCTATATATAAACTTATATAATATATATATGTATATTAAATGATATATAATAGGATATTTATAAAATTATATATAGAAAATTATATATCTATATATGCAATGATATATATATATATATTTATTGATACACGTGTACAATGATATATATAATAAATTATATATGAAATAATATATATCAAATGATGTATAGAAAATGATTGACATAAAATTATATATATAATATAGTATGTATAATATATATATAAACAAATATATATATATATATAAATGGTATATATAAAATGATATATAAATATTATATATAAAATGATATGTATAAAGTAAGATATATAGAATTATGTATATATTAAAATATAAATTATATATATACAATGATGCATAAAAAATTATATATTACATGATATATATGAAATGATATATATTAAATAGTGTATATAAAATGATACATAGAAAATGATATATATAAAATGATATGCAAAAAAGGCTATATAATAGATGATATAAATACAATGAAATGAAAAATGGTATATATAAAAATGATATATATAAAATTATATATATACTAAAAATATATATAAAATGTTATATATATATATATATTTAAAATGCTATATATCGAAATGATGCATATATAATGATATATGTAAAATGATATACATAAACTGATATATATATAATATGACATATATAATATGATATATAAAATTATATATAAAAACTGATATATATATAATGGTATATATAAAATTAGATATAAATAATATATATATAAATGATATATATAATATAGCACATATAAAATAGCATATATAGGATGACATATATAAAATAATGCATATAAAATTATATATGTAAAACGATATATATACAAGACTATATCAAAAATCATACATATAAAATGGTATATATAAATATATATATATATAAAATGATGAATGAAAAATGATGTATATAAAATTGTATATATATATAATGATATATATAAATAATATATATCCAATATGTATATATAATGTTATATACAAATATGATATATATAAAATGATATGGAAGATCATATATAAGAAAATGATATATATATATATATATATATATATGAAATCTATATATATATAAATGTAACTGTTTGTTCGTTCAGAATTAATTGTTTAAAAAAACCACTGGACGCATGGCTTCCACGTTTTGGTATAATATGTTTACTATATCCATATGTGTTTTTATATATTTCTTTTTAATTATAACATTATACTTAATTTTTCTATGATAAATAGGTGGATTTCTTTGTACGGAGAGGCCATTTTTTATTTAGGGACAATTATTTATTACCGCTTCCTGTCACGTGAATATTGTTACAATTTAGCGGTTTTCCTGCTAGATCTGGAGATTTCGTTTACAATCTAACGGGAAATTCTAGAAAATCTGGAGGTATTTGGCACCCACACACCCGCATTAGATTATTTAAAAATAAAGAAAAGCGCTTGAAAATACTTTAAAACATAAAATAAACTCATTCATGTAAGTAAAAAAAAGTAGCATTTATTGCCTTTGGTAACAATTATTTATTGATTATTTGTTTTGTTTTTCACCTTTTTTTCGACTAACCATTCTTAAATCTCACTATAAAATCGATTTTTCCAAGTATATTTTAGGTGGGGGGGCATTCCAACCTCCGAAGTTTAGTTTAAAATACAATCTAAAAGTGTAAAAAGCAAGAAACAACAGCAAAAAAAAGCAAAAACAAAACGGGGTTGTATTACTGTACACATAGATCCGAAACAGTTGTCAAAAAACAAATATATAACAAATAAATGTTATCAAAGGCAAGATAAGTAACTTTTCTGCCAAACTGGATATATTTTTCGTGTTTTTATTCAATGTAACATATTTATTCAGATCGAAAAACATACAGTGTTTACCGATGTATTGGAAAATTCAAGATGGCGTGTCACACCCTCTTTAACACCGTAAGTTTGGAAAAAGGTGTTATAAATAAAAAACTATACAAAATACTATTAAAATCCCGCCGAATATATGTCAACCTATGTCACAGTAACATGTATTGAGCGAGTTTTTAACAGTATTTTATCCGGTTTTTTATTTATAACATCTTTTCCCAAACTTACCGTGTTAAAAAGAGAATCAGACTCCATCTTGGATGCTCCAATACATCGGTAAACACTGTATGGTTTTCGAGCTGAATAAACATGCTACATTGAATAAAAAACCGAAAAATATATCAAGTTAGGTAGAAAAGTAACTTATCTTGCCTTTGATAACATTTATTAGTTATATATTTGTGTTTTGACAACTTTTTCGAATCTATGTGTACAGTAATACAAACCCATAGTGGGAAAACACGGAACATTATGGATTTTTTTTGAGGCGGGAATTAGCGATTTTTGAAAATTTCAGACGATAAGTTAAAAATCTACCGATTTTCTGGACATTTCTTTCTCCTGATCTCGCGTTTTTTTTTTAAATCTCAGTTGACAACATTGCATCAATAAAAAAACACTATAGGGTTAATGTAAAAAGAATGCGTTTACAATATCGGTAAATTTTCAATGGGTTTAATTACATGATTATTGATAATGTAACCATGTGATTGAACTTTAATTTAAATTAACAACACGTGCTCGTAAAATGAATGCCGACGCTCAAAGTGTATACTCATTTTGACTCCTCCCTTTACTTAAAAATTCACCAAAAAGCAATTTTAATGAAAATTGCAGTATTTTTCAAATAATGATCGCAGAATATAATGAACTAATTATTTTTACTAAACTCTTAGTGAAAATGTTTTACTTTGTTTAAACAAAAATACCTTTCCTAAACTTAGGGTTTTCAATAGTAAATAAAAAACGCAATTTATTTTTCCTTTTTTTAATCATCGTAATTTGTAACAATAAAAAATAATTTTTACAGTAACATTACAAAAAAGCCCCTAAAGTCCGTATTAATGTATTTGATATAACTCGAAGAAAAATGAATTCTCGCATACTATTCAGGAAATTAAAGATTCCATTAGATTCCTATTTCAGTCACCTAAATTATTTAGGGTGAAATGTGTTTAGGAATTTATAGCCAAACCTAAATATTTTTTTTGGTAAATATCCAGATACGCTACTACAGAACACCGACCACTCTAATTTGTTTGGGGGGAGGATGTGATCTTGGGGCGCGCGCGCCAACATCACGTCTCCCCCCCCCGCTCACGCCCCCAATGTACAAAGTAAAATCTTCGGAAAATGTTAAATGGTGTTCTAATTGGTAAATGTCGGTGCGTTAATTACGGAAATTTGAAAATTCGATGTTCCAGGGGGAAAAAACAGATAAATTACCCCCCTACTCCAACTTAGTGTGCTTTCCGTTTCTTATTTTATTTCTTTTTCAGTTAATTTTAAATTTTCCACCCAAAAAGCGCTATAATGTATTTTGGAAAATTAGAAAATTCTATGTCCTGGAAAAAAATCCCCTCCCCCCCAACGTAGTTTGCTTGGTAAAGCCGTCGTTTATGCTACAGCGTGCATGCGCGTAGCATAAACGGAAGCTGCAAAATGGTGGAAAGAAGTTCGTGGGTGCAGGGGTAAATACCATGCAAACGGTAAATTTGCCCCAAGATTGACTATCAGATTCGTTGTCAGCGACCTCAATTACCTATAAAAAACAAATTAGAGTGGTCGGTGTTCTGTAGTAGCGTATCTGGATATTTACCTTTTTTTTTCTTGCTTAAAAAAATAGCATTAACACAGTAAGTTAGGTAAACTGACTTTTTCGTTTAAAAATGGAATTATTTCTCTTTCGTTATTAACTTTTAAAAAAAATTAATAAATATTTTGTGTTTTATATACATAAAGTACAATTGTTGAATGTTACTGTTTTGATTATATTCGTTTGGGGGGTACAATTACAAAATTAGGAAAGATTAAAATGAAGCGAAATTTAAGTTTCCGTTCCATTTTTACAAGAACCGTAAAACAGTGCATACTCAGCAAGTTTTATCGTAATTTATAAGCATATTGAAACACTAAATCAACATTTTATTAATTTTTTTGCATAATTAATGATGAAAGTTTTTTCTGTTCATTTTCTTAAACTTCTGGTGAAAAAAAATTGTATATTCTCTTGAAAAAAAGAATCAAACTTTTCTCTACTTTCACATGTGTTCCATTTTAACAAACTGAGCCACAGCAACGCTGGCCGGGTACAGCTAGTGATATATAAAAATGGTAAATATAATATGATATATATAAAATGATATATATAAAATTATAAATATAAAATGATATATACAATATCATCTACATCAAATGATCTACATAAATGGATATATATGACAGTTTTATATTTAAAATGATATATTTAAAAATGCCAGGCATTTAATGATATATATAAAATGATATATACAACATTTTATGTATAAATCGTATATATAAAATGCTTTATAAAAATATATGACATTATATATATATATATATGATTATATATATACAAAATAATGCATGCAAAAGACGTATATTGCTATATATATATAAATTATATACATGCCATTATCTATATAAAATTATATATGTAAAATGATATATCTCAAATGATACATATATATATATATATTACCGTATATATATATAAAAGTATATATATAAAAAATTACACATAAAAATAATATATATCATATATTCATATGCATTGATATACATAAATTATATATATAAATTGATATATATATAATTATATATACATTATACATATAAATCATATATATAAATGATATATATATATAAATATATAAAAATGGTATATAAAATGATATACATAAAACGATATATATAAAATTATATATAAAAATGGTATATATAATATTATATATCTACAATGATATATATACAATTATATATATAAAATGATATATATAGAATTATATTTATGACATGATATATATATAAATGATATTAATAAAAAGATATATATATAATTATTCATATGAAATTATATAAAATAATATATACAAAAGTATACATAAAATGATATATATAAATTGTATATATAAATATATATAAAGTGATATATATTAAATATTTATATATACAATGGTGTATAAATTATATATATAAAATTATATATAATATGGTGGTATGTATAAAATGATACATAAAAAATAATATACATAAAATGATATATACATAAAATGATATATTTATAATCATACATATTATCTGATACATATAAATATATGAAATAATAATTTAAAATTATATATACAAAATTATATATATCTATAAAATGACATAAAAATAATTACATATATAAAATGTATAAAATGATATACGTAAAATGATATATATATAAAATAATATATCTAAAATCATACAAGTTCAATAGTATATATATAAAATATATACAACAGTATATATAAAATGATATATAAATATTGACATAGTTAAATTACATATATATGTAATATGTATATATAAGACAATATATGTTAAATATTATATCAAATAATACATGCGTAATGATATATATATATACACCGATATATAAGATATAAATATAAAATAATATATGATTAATGATTTAGTTAAAATGAAATATATAAAATTATATATTAAAATGATATGAACTTATATTCAATATATATATAAAATGATACCTATATAATGATATATAAAAAATGATATATAAAAAATGATATTTAAAAATGAAATATATAAAATGCTATATAACAATGACATATACAACATAGTATACATATTAAATGATACATATAATAAGAGTTGCGTACAATATATATAATGATATATACAAAATGATACAAATGAAATATTTATATATAAATTGATTGATATATATATATATATAAAATTATATGTATTGTAGGTTAATATTAAATGATATATATAAATAATTAATAACAAACATAAAACAATATATCTAATTATATTTATAATGCGATATATATATACAAAATTATGTATATATAAAATGTATAAAAAAAGATACATGTAAAATGATATATATGAAATTATATATACAATATAAATATAAAATGATTTATGTAAAATGATATATATATATAAATATATATAAATATATATAAAATGGTATAAATAATATTATATATGTAATATATATATATAAAATTATATATATAATATTATATATATAATGATATATACGAAATGATATATACATGGTGTATAATGAATTATATATATATGTATGTATAAAATGATGTATATATAAGATATATGATATATATTACATAGTTATTATATAAATACATAAAATATATATACAAAATGATATATATAAATTATATATGTGATATTATATAAAAAAATGGATATATTTAATATATTTTTATTAAATGATATATGTATATATAAAATAATATGCATAAAATTTTATATATAAAATGATACATATATATATATATATATATTGATTTATATAAAATTATTCATCTTAAATGATATATATAAAATGCTATATGTATTGGAGAATATCTATCAAGTAAATATATAGAATGATATATATAAATGAGATATAAAATTATAAAAATGAAATTATATATATAAAATTATATATCTTAAATGATATAATAAAATGGTATAAGTTAAGTGAAATGTATATATATATAATGATATATTAAATTATATATAAAAAATTCATATGAAATTATATATATATAATGATATGTATAAAATGATATATCTAATGTTATATATAATATATATATATGAAATGATATATATATAAAATAATATATATAAAATTATTGATATAAAATGATATATCTAATATATATATAAAATGATACATTGAAAATAATACATATAAAATGATATATATAAAATGATATCCATGGAAATAATAATACATGTATATAATATTACATATATAAATTGATAAACATATAAAAGTATATATATATACACACACATAAAGCATATGTATAATTATATAAATAAAATTATATATATGAAAAGATATATATATATATATATAATCATGTATATAAAAGGATATATACAAATATGATATATATATATAATAAATATGATATATATAAAATGATATGGAAGATCACATATACGAAAATGATATATATATAATGATATATAAATTTGATATAGATAATATGATATATATGAATTGATATATATAAAATGAAAAAATATAAAATGATATATATATAATATCATCTACATCAAATAATCTACATAAAAGGATATATATGAAAGTTTTATATAGAAAATGATATATATAAAATGGCAGGCATTTAATGATATATATAAAATTATATATACAAAATTTTACGTATAAAATGGTATATATAAAATGATATATAGCAAATATATAACATAATATATTTATATGATTATATATATACAAAATCATGTATGAAAAAGATGTATATTGCTATATATAAATGATAATACATACAATAATATATATAAAATTATATATGTAAAATGATATATCTCAAATGATGCATATATATGTTACGGTATATATGTAAAATGATATATATATAAAATTACACATAAAAATAATATATATTATATATACATATGCATTGATATACATAAAAATATATATAAAATGATGTATTTATATATTATATATATAATATATATATATTATATATATATATATATTTATGTATATAATATATATATACACATCATATATATATATAAATGATATATATAACATATATAAAAATGGTATATAAAATGATATATATATAAGATATATATAAATTCATATATAAAAATGGTATATATAATATAATATATCTAAAATAATGCATATAAAATTGTATATACAAAATCATATATATGAAATTATATTTATGAAATGATATATATATATACATAAAAATGATATTTATAAAAGGAATATATAATTATTCATATAAAATGATATAAAAATAATATATACAAAAGTATACCTAAAATGATATATATAAAATTGTATATATAAATATATATAAAGTGATATTTATTAAATATATATATACAATGGTATATAAGTTATATTTATATATAAAATTATATATATATGATCGTATATATAAAATGATATATATAAAATAATATACATAAAATTATATATATATAAAATGATATATTTATAATTATACATATTAACTTATATATATAAATATATGTAATAATATTTTAAAATTATATATACAAAATTATATATATGTATAAAATGACATATAAAATAATAACATATATAAAATGTATAAAATGATATACATAAAATGATATATATAACATAATATATCTAAAATCATACAAGTTCAATAGTATATATATATAAATAATATATACAACAGTATACATTAAATTTAATCAGCACACCAACTATAGATCTAGCAGATCGCCGATCCAAATGCATGTCACTGAGTAGGTTATATTTTCTAAAGTGGATGACGACTTCTCAATGTAACATATATTTCAGCAACTTACTTAGGATGCACAGGTGAGTGATTAATCTTTACTGAGTGGGAGATGCTCGATTACCTGAATTTTAAAATACCGGGCAGAGTGCTCAGGTTGCTAGGGTGTTGGGAAGCATTTCTCCTCAAGGAAACGTCTAAACAGCTTTGTAAGTATAAGGGCTATTTTTGTTCGACACTTTTGGAGCAGTATTATTGGAATACATTGAGGGGCACTTGCTTTAATGAAATCACGCTTTTTGATTAGCTTGGCAACATTACGCACATGTATTTGTAAGTCGCATAGCGTGTTTTCACAGAAGAGAATGCCAGTGCATTTATTCGGCGGAAGGTTATGGAAAAGGTTGTTTCTGTGCGCAATGGAAGCAGCACATTCTTGGGCGAAACACGGCTGGCTGTTAGGATTTGTTGGGATTTCTTGAATGGTATCAAACACTCTATACTGAAAATTTAACTGTCAGTCAGTGTAATATAGAGGGCTCGAATATTTTTAATATGAAACGCAGACATACATCTGATATAAATGTACGGAAGCTATTTCACTCAGCTTTAGAGTATCGATATACTTTACGGAGGAGAGACACGTCTTTTTATTTTAACTAAGACAATCGATTGCTTGCAATGCAGAAATAGCGATAACTAAAACAAAATGAATTGCAAAATAATGCAAGAACGAGGGGAAACGAAAGCAATTCAAAACTAAACCTGCCGTCTTGTTTCTGATTAGGCACAGCACGTTTCCGTATATTATAAAGTCTATAATTTAACCTTATATCATCGTGTGATTTATGCTACGTTTATTTATTCTATATTCATCGTGATATTTCTTTTATAATTAGATTTTTAGTTTTGTATACTAAAAATAGTGCTAAAGAAATGCTGAACATTTAATACCGAGCAAATAATATCTAAATAGGACGTAATGAATATGGTTTTCGATATGGATCTGTTTTTTGATGTTTAACGTTTGATTTGCGTTATTCTCAGTATAACAGACGGTCGATTAATAGGTTACTTGAAATGCATCCATTTTCTGTTAAAGAACGTGCCTATAATACGTTCATGTTTGAAATAGCATAGTGATTTTTATAAGAGATAGCTTTTATTTATTTTTTCTAATCACATATTGCAATTTGTATTTTCCTTGGGCAAAATAAGCCATAAATTATGAAATGGCAGTTCTAATGGGAAAATAGAAAAAAAATAATATTACAAATCGAAAATTGAAACGAAAACAAAACAAAAATACTAATAAAAGATGAAAGTGACTCATAAATTCGATTCAAGAGAACGTGTCATTTTGAAAAGGATAATCCAATTAAAATTGATCTTATTGATTTATCACCTCTTCTAAAATATCGATTTGTTCCTTTTTCTTTATCGATAAATATTTTACTCTCTCTATGGTATGTTAGCCCATAATCAGACAAAGTAATGAACAATATTCATATATATCTATAGCTTCCTCTGTCCGTCTGCGTATATATATATATATATATATATATATATATATATATATATATACATATATATATATATATATCAAGTGACCTATACATTTATATATCAGACTAGAATCTGCTTAAATGAGAGTGCCCTGTAATGTGTTGATTTTATCACTAGTTTCATTTTCTTACAATATCATAGAAACTTAAAATGAATACAATGTTGTCTTTATGGAAACTAACCTGTTTCTAGAGCAATGACCATTGACGTATCTAAAGTTTTGATAGACTATGACGTAAACGTATACTATACAAGACTGCTAGCTACAGAATGGCGGGAAATGCCCTCTAAATTATTAAATCTTTTCTCTTTCATAGGCTTATATAAGTAGTCGCAGATGGGAATAAATTGGAAGCTCATTGTATTAATACTGGTGTCTCATAACGTTGCATCCTGGGCCCAACTCTTTTTCTGATACTCATCATTGATCTTCCAAATCACATTCTTAGATGATTTGTAGACATTTATACAGGCTACGCCACGCAACACTTCAGATTTCACTAATAACCAATAACTTTCTGATTCCTTCTTCTCTGATCTTGATAACGTGGTGCAATGGGTACTTTTAATGTATCGAAACACCAATCTTTCCTCCTTTCTTCACAATTAATCCGACCCACATAATGCCCCGATTGAAATAAATGGTTTTATTCTTAGGAGAACTCCATATTTTGACAAGCTTCTTGAACTGAACTTCACTCCTGATCTAAAACGGAACACATGATCAAATATTTTCCAAGATCGCTTGATAAATGGTTAGATCACTCTACCGCTCTAGTAGGTATATCACTGCTAATGCAATCCTCTATCTACGTCCTAAAATAGAGTACTGTTACCAATTCTGCCATGATAGAGGTCGGAACCTGGAAGGTAATCCCATTTTTTCCACAGAAAATATGTTTTGCCTCTCTCTCTACTCTATTGCCATTTCCGTAATAAGTTCTCGACTGAACTTGAATCTATGGTCAAACGTGTCAAACTTTCATAAAATCTCGACGATTTGCAAGCACTATATACGATTTCCACACTCTTTATCTGTCCCGAAATCAAAACGCGCAATCCACAAAACTGCTTTCCCAGAACTGCCCAACCTGTGGAATACTGTCCCGCTAGACTGCTTCCAGGTTTAATTCAACATTGTCGCCTTCAAATCTAATGTAAATAAGTTCCTGTTAAGCCGTTTCCATAAATAATCAAGTAAACCCTTACCTTCAAGTGACCTAATAAGTGGTGATTCAAATAATAAAAAGTGGTGACTCAAATAATAAAAAAACTCATAATCGTAAAAATGGCACGAAACATAAATGCACGAGAACATATGATTTTGAAAATATATTTGCTTATCTTTCTATGGGTGCGATAGGATTACAACATGCGGTAATATTGCCTTCTCCAGATGCATAAACTATCCTACTTCTATCTTGAACATTAGTTGTATTACTTTAATGCAAAGATAGACTGAGAGAGATATGGGAATACAGTGTAGATGAATAGGAAACTTAGAAATAACGATATCTAGGATTAAATAGAATTCAAGATATTGTCATGTGATGAACAGTAACTAATCACAGTAATAATACTAAAAAAGTAAGTTTATGTGTATGCGAATCTTGGTCAATGATATTAAACTGATGTCACATTGTATGGTAAAAAATTTAAAGTATGCATATTATATGTGTTAATATAATTCTTATGTTTTCGGACTATGCTCTCTAATCTATCAAGAAATTGTTTTTTTTATATAATGTTTCAAAATACATTTTCTACATTTAAACAACAGGCATTTCAAATACTCATTGGAAGGTTCCTCTACAGATCTTCCTCATACAAACGGATTTTTTTCTCGTTTTAAAATATGATTAGTTATAGAGATTTATTTGCCCTGAAAAAACGTTCTTTTGGAAGCAACCATTTTTGTTTAGTTTTTTATGCATGCATTTGAAATTGAAAAGTGTTTAATTCACCATCCATCCTCGTGTAAAATAAAGGTGGCCTATGAGTACGTACTAGTTGATGGGGTAAGGGTTACACTAGACTGGCTTCGAATATTCTAAGAGTACTGTTAAGTCCCTATACTAATATTTGCGAGGTATGAACCCATGCGTCAGTAGGCATTAAAATAATTATTTATATATATATATATGTTGATATATATAAAATATGATATATATAACATTATTATAAATAATTATTAATATTATATATATAAAATAATTATTAATATATATATATGTTTATATGTAAAGTGCGTATAATAATTAGTTATTTTAGCTCAAATATATTAATAAGATAATATAAATTAATATTTTAAAGTGCTTCCTAAAAAGTAAAATTTATAAATAAAAAATATAGAAAAGCATTTAGTTGAGTGGAAGTACAGAATAGTTATTTACAAACAGCCGAGTAACACAAGCAGCTTTGATTAAAACGAAAAGATAGCATCAATAGTTCTAACAAGACATCAGTTAGTACGCGTAGTTGTTGCCGTCAGCTATTGTGAAAAGTTATTATAAATAGTTGCTGAGCGTGATTGGACCGAAAGGTTAGTGTAAATATTTACAGTGGAAAAACAGTAACATCCAAATCTGTAACGTATATTTTTTCTTTTTTAAATCGATATTATATCCAAGTATATATTAAAAAATATCTCAAATAAATTAGAATAACATGACCATTATTTTTATCACTATTCCAAAGGAATTCATCAAATATTTGGTGAAGAAATTTAAAATGTGTTTTTTTATGCGATACCTACGGCTTAATTCCTTATTCTCGCTCACCCCCTTTTTCTCCATCTCTCTCTCTCTCTCTCTCTCTATCTATCTATCTATCTCTCTGTGTGTAAAAATCAATGTGCAAGCGAAAAGAAAATATAACCGCTTGAAGAAAATATAAAATGCTTCAAGTAGCATCAACAATTCAAGCAAGCAGTCAGTCTGATGCTGTTAGAAATAAAGATTAGTAGTAACAATAATAGTTCTAGCGGACAGTTATAAATATTATGTTAAGGTAGTATGAATAGTCGCCGGTTTGAAAACTCTTAAGAATCGATTTTGTAAAAAAAATGTAATCGCTATTATATCAGATTATATAAAATGATATCTGAAATGAAACAGAACAAAATGGAGATTATTATTATCACTATTCAAAAGAAATTCATTTAATATTTGGCGAGGAAATTCCAAATTGTTTTTTTCATGCAGTACCTGGAGCTTCATTACTAAATAGTTGCCTACAAGTAACATTTTGTTTAGCTGAGCAGTTATTGCTCGACTAATAGCTCTAGGATATCAATACCTATTGAGCTTATTATATATCTACAGAACAATGAGCACTGTTTTCTTTTAATAGTATTCATACATTTACTAGTAAATAAAATAAGTTCTGCTCTTTAGACTCCAGGTCTAATTTCCTCCAATATGTATATATATATATATATATGTGTGTGTGTGGGTGTGTGTGTGTGTGTGTATGTATAACTACTTCATTTACTCACATAAAATAATTATACGAAAGTATACATCCATGCGTAAACTTTAAGTATTTACTTCAAAAGTGCTCAATACGTAGGTAGAACTAGTTAGTAAGTTATAAAGTATATATGGCGATAAAGCTACACTGAATATTTCTCGCTTCATGGACTCTAGGACTCTTCAGGCTTATGCGTGAATTTTGTGATTGTCTGCCGTTTTATATACGCACCTTCTATTGACATTTTAGTTAGCCAATCAGCTTTCTAGTATCCACCGCGCCCTTTCTATCAGCCAATGAGCATCACTTACCGGACAAAGGCCTATTTAACCTCTGCTGGACCTGTTCATTTGTGTGTGCTCTATTTGGCCTGCATATCTAATCCCTTCACCTGTTTTAAATCTAGGTTAGGGTTTTTATGTTAGTTTATATATATATATATATATATATATATATACATACATATATGTGTGATAGTTTATGTATATTCATGTTTATTTAGTTTATTTGTTTATTTTCTATTGGTTTTGTTAGTGTTAAAATTATTTTTTATCGCTATCCTAGGGTAAATTTTATCCTATGAACACAGTTGTTCGCTATTTCTCTTCTACAGTTTAATAGATGTTGGGGTTCTTTAAAGTACAGGATAGCTAATTTTCATGAAGGCATACTCTACATGGGTCGTCTAAGTCTCTACATGTGGTAGCTTGTCTTATTATTTTCCATTTGACTACCGGCGAATGTGCGCGTTCCTTCAGTTCCCAGTATTTAGTTGCTAGCGTTGTTTTCATACAGTGTTTTTTTATTGTTGAATGTACTTTTGTCGTCATAATATCATTCATCATATAATCAGACATTTGCTGTATTCCTTTTCTTTTTCGTCCACCGCAATACTTAATTTTTTTTCATATTATCACATCACGACGCTACAAAAACGTGTTCTCCGTCAAATACATAAACAAACTTACGTACCATTAATCACACTCCCCACGAGGTCAGAGTTAGAGACAAACTCAGTTCATAATGTGGAGAACAACAGTAACATTAATCACTCTACCTTTAAATTGGTGATTTTCTGGTAATATTTACACTTCTGCCATCAAAACGTCATTAACACTTTATAATATTAAAGGTTTCCGGGGAAGCACTGAAAACAAAAATAACGTTTAAAATTCTAGAAACCAAATAGTTTCTACGATATGATAAATTTACAGGTCCAAAAAGTAGAGGGGGGTCACATTTCATATTATTTTATTGATTGCAACCGATCGTTTCAAGTACACCCGAAAACTCCTATAAAACAGTTTATGCCCACCCACAAAAGATGAAGATACTGACAGGAATGCATAGAATACAATACTTTTAAAAAAGATAACAAATAAAAAAAACGCGAATCGAACAAACCAAAAACAGCTCATATTTATCCGCAATTATTATCCGGAATACGATGATTTAAACAAAATATCGTTTCATTT
This sequence comes from Euprymna scolopes, assembly GCF_053919585.1. Taxonomy (NCBI): domain Eukaryota; kingdom Metazoa; phylum Mollusca; class Cephalopoda; order Sepiida; family Sepiolidae; genus Euprymna; species Euprymna scolopes. The sequence goes on from NC_136513.1 coordinate 1,798,699, forward strand.
CCGTTGTCGTTCAAAACTAAAAGCAAAATCAATTATTGTGACTGGACGCTACTTGTTTTTAAAACCGAATAATGAACATTAAAATACATTAACACGCAAAAAATGCAGGTAGGAAGAAAAGTAGAACTTGTTTTTCCTTTGAAGTTTTCCTTTGGTTTGTTGGCTTCTCTTAACCGAACTCTCCAAAACGGTTATTTTTGCTTAATTAGTTTGAATGCACAAAATTTTCATTACAAAATATATTTTCTGCTTTATTTTGGAGGATATTAAGCAGCAAGTAACTAAAATTAATGCAGTAATAAAAAAAAGTTTCCTTTCCTTTCCTTGGGATAGGATTTAATGCTTTCGTTCTAAAATCAACTTTTTATCCTAATAAAACTTTAAAGCGAACTGTATTTGGGTGGATAAAAACTTGGTCAACATTACTACCAGGATTTATCATCACTTCAAAAAACAGAATACTAGAAATTAAACAATTAACAAAATACTAAAGTGCATCTTTAAATATTTTAACAACGACGACCACGATCACGCCAAACATAAAACTTACAGTTTAGTACGTGACTAATTGAACAGGATAGCTCCCGAATAGTTGTATTTTCCTGTACGTATTATGCCGAAACGATAAAAATACTTAAAACAATTAACAGGTAATAAAATACGGAAGTGTATTTCTTATTATTACATACACGAGGACGCCACGGTACATTCATTTTGGCCACGGGCGACAATGCCAGCAAATAGACAGGCAGTGAGTCCAACTAACAACCGTACTTACATTGGTGGCTTTTTTTTCAGGTGGGATGGAAGCATACTTCCACTGGTTAACGCCGATAGACGGATCCTAAAAGTCGTTTAATATTTTCGATTGCCCGTATAATTGGATAAAACATAATAGATACATACTAGTTAAGTGTTATTTTTTGTTTCTAATCAGATAGTAATGAATTCATATGCAAATCCAAACGTTTTTTGCTTTTATTTCAAGCATGTAGTGCAGTAATCAATATACAAACACTTTGTTGATTTTAAACCAAGTTTTACGTCAATACGTTGTAGTAGTAGTAGAACAATATATAAATAAATATATAAGTAAATTAACATCACTGATATTAGGATGAATATATTCGGATTCTAGTGTTATATACCGAAATGCAACATTTCTTACTTGCCACACTTCTGTAAATGTATACTCATTTCATCAGTTAAAGGTGTGCAATATAATTTGGTAAATATCGTGTTATTTAAACAAAAACGCCTTTGTAAAATCTCTCTCTCTCTCACTCTCTCTCTCTCTCTCTATATATATATATATATACATTTGGAAATAGTATTTTTCTTAAAACTGAAAACAGAGTAACAGAAATGTTCAAACATTTTCTTTGTATATCCAAAATACATATATCTTGTTAAAGATCTATTACTATGTTGTACAATTTACATTTTTGGCAAGAACGGGTATACACGAAGTTATTGTAGCGCAAAATATTCCATTCTTAATCTAAAGATCTGTGAGGAAAACCACGTATTAAAATACTAACATTGGTGACAGCCATAGAATATCTCATTAGAAATGCAACACGCACGAACACACACACACACACACACACACACACACACACACACACACACACACACACATATATATATATATATATATATATATATATATATACATATGATTTCCAGCTACGGTATAACTGGAAATGTTTTCTCTATCATTAAGTCATTTCTCTCAGATAGGCTCATAAAAGTAGTGGTCGATGGGCAGAAATCAGAGGCCTACAGTATTAATGCTGGAGTCCCTCAGGGTTCATACTGGGCCCAACTCTCTTCCTGATCTACGTCAATGATCTCCCAAAACACATACTAAAATCTTTCGTTGACATCTATGCTGATGACACGGCCATCTATGGCAACACATCAAAGGCTGTAAATGATGATGTTCTCTCTGATTCACTCTCCTCTGATCTTGAGCGCGTGGTATAGTGGGGAAAGAGGTGGGTGGTTAGCTTTAATACATCTAAGAGCAAGCTTCTATTTCTACATCATAAACGCTATGATCCCCATATGGCATCAATTGAAATGGATGGCTCTCGTCTAAGGGAGGCCCCAGACTTTGATAAGCTCCTGGGTTTGACCTTTATACCTGATCTTAAATGGAACACATACATCAAGTCTGTGGCCAAGGTTGCTGGGAAAATGGTGGGATCCTTCTACCGCTCCAGAAGATATCTCACTACTGATGCAATTCTCTTTCTATATAAGAGCCAAGTACGTCCAAAGATAGAGTACTGCTGCCACATCTGGGCGGGGGCTGCTAAAAACAGCATATCCTGCCTTGACAGAGGGCAGAATACTCCGTGGCTTGGTGGGGGATGACCTTTTCTCTATCCTGCAACCTCTTTCCAACAGAAGAGACGTAGCGAGCCTGTCATTGTTCTATCGTTATTTCCATGGCAGGTGCTCGTCTGAGCTCCATTCTCTGGCCCCCCTCGCCAATCTTTTTCAAAAAACACCCGACTAGCTGAACCCACCGTCAATAATTATCCCCACTCCCTATCTGTGCCTAAATGAAAACGTAGATACCATGAACAAAGCTTCTTTCTTAGAACTGCACGCCTGCGGAACTCTGTTCCGCTTGCCTGTTTCCATCCCGACTTCAACCTTGATGTCTTCAAATCCAACACAAACAAATTCCTGATGAACCGCCCCCCAAGTAATGACACCTTACAAATTCTCCAACACTATTGCTACACTATCCCTTTGATTACTGTACACACAATAACCCTTATCCCTGAGTGGCCATTGCGCCTTGATAAGTGGTGAACTCCATGTAAAAATATATATGTATATATTACAAAATGAAATTATTTAAAATAAAATTCACAATATTTATTTGTCATTAAATGTTCAAACAGATAGAAACAAAGATTCAAAAATAAGGTACACTGGTTAAGAAATCATATCAAGTAAAAAAGGGTTTTAAATCCTAGGTTTATTAAATGTGAAACCAGTCAAAACTCTATGTAATATATATCTCAGATTCTTTTATAAGAAAATCACATTTTCTCTGGAAATTCTCGAAAGTTATAACCTTTTGTGGTAAACAATGTTGAAATAAGTAGTTTGGAAATAGTAGAAGGAAATTAATTAAGTAAATGAAGCCAGCGGTGCAAAAACGCAAAATCAATCAGTAAATTCTTTAAGGGATTAAATCACACTTCAAAACTCTGTCGATAGCTAGGTGAATAATTCTAGGAATCCGCCCCAGGAGGTCATTTGTACTTTGTACTCTCTTATTATCTTCTTTAAATTGATAACTTACAAAAGAGGTTAGTCACACCCAACCAATATAAAATGAAACTATGTCAAGAAACGATGTGTGCATAAATGACATGCCATATATATATTTTGTATGAAATATGTCGCACATTTAATCTCTTTGTCATTTTCATTTCCATATTTCATCTCAATTGCAGCTGAATAACTTTTGTAATCAGTCTAAATACGATCACTTCTAATGAAACTTCAACGCATATATTAACGAATACGCTAGGAAACGTTCATGTTCTGCATGTACATTATCAATATTCAAAGATATTAACAAAATTTAGTCAGTAGACAAGTAAACATCGCATTCTTCATAGTTAATGTAAAATATTTTGTTTACCTATTCTGTAATGACGTGAGCTTATTAAACTTTTCCATTGAAATGAATATTTTCAAAATTGATATTCTTTTTATCGCTGTAAAGAATTGAAAATAACAATAATATTTGCAATGTAAAGATAGAACAGTTATAACAAATTTAAATAAATATACCAGAAACATGCTCATTTAATTTCTACAAAAACTATCTAGTTTGAAATTACAATTTTTTTTTACAGAAATGTGATTTATTTATAGTATTGACTCTGAGCAATCATATTTTATAAAACCTTGAATACTATTAGGAACATTATTTAGATTGATTTAGATAATATCGGGAATTTCCATGAGTATCAACTACTAAATATTTGTTTTTGATTATTCAAACTAGGGGTATTTCAGGGTGGTTATATTTACAATAGCTTGGCAATTCCTATGTTGAATTATTTTGTTTTTTTCATGGAAACCTTTCTTTAAGCTATGTAATCAGATTATCATGTTGCCAGTAATTACTTAATTATATTAATATTTTCTTTTTTTATCGCATATAGTAATATTTAAACTTATGATTAGGGCCTGCCATTGAGAACCACATTTTTTTTCATTACTCTGTGGGTTTATGCTTGTAATGCAATTCTACGATTAAGTATAAGCATGTCTGTAGTGTCATTATATTACTATAGGGCTTGCTGTTTAAAATGTTCACAAATTCAGAAAAAAGTTGCTAGAAAAGGTGTGACTGCGTATGTACTAAACCTTTAAGAATAGACCTATTAAAATGAACTTTGTTTTCTAAATAATAGATATTGCTATCCTTATCTAAAAAACAGGTAATATAAGAAAGGATATTCAGCAAGATATGATGCTGAGATGGAGCTCTGTTTCAGCCTAAAGAAAGATGATTTCTCAAGGCATTTACCAAGAACATTGTCGATAACCCTTACCACGCTCTTTGGAATTTGGGGCCGATTTTTTTATGGACGTGTCTGATATTGAATACAGGGAGACATTCTTAACGACTTTTGTATGCCATTTTGAATATTCTTCAAATATATCTCAGAAATATCTTTTGTGTAGCTATGACAGGTTTTCAAGTTGTATTTTCAAAGAAAAAAATGCCGTATACTTTGTAACGTTTTAGGATGCGTCCTAAGATTGTAGGCTTAGTTCGGAGTTGAATAGCTCAATATGTCACACTTGTTAAAAAAACGATGTCCGCGCAGAAATGTATGACGCTCTGTCATCCAATTTTTCAGTCTCATCAACTTTTGATTATTTCAAAAATTTTTTAAGGTGAGAATTCATGATCTGACTTGTTTTGATTTTCTACATCACTGTCTCCGTCTTAAATGTTATCCCATAACTTAACGGTCGATATAACTTCAGAACCTCTTCTCATGTATATTGTAGAACGCAAGAACTCATGTTATTCCAACTTTTCAGAGACCTTTTATTAGTTCTCTGAAAAGTTAAAGTTCAATTAATGTTACGGGCGATACTTAGAGTACAATTATGAATCAGGATAAGTAACATCAGTTAAAGATGTTTAATCTGATTTGGTAAATATCCTGCTATTAAAAATCCGTCTTTGTAGAAATATTTTTTGTGTAGCTAGGACAGGTTTTCAAGTTGTATTTTCCAAAAAAATTATCTAATCCAATGGATTAAATAACATTTTTGTTCGGAATTCCAAGATGCATGTGAAGATGAACAGAAGTTTTTGTCGGCGGAAATGTTGTCTTAATAAAATCGATGATGATTGATATATTCAATTCATACGCTTGAATATGTTATTATATTTACATTACTAGAATCACTGAATGAAAGACCATGTTGTAAAAATGTAATTTCTTATATTAATTTGCCTTTGTTCAACCCAATATGAAAAAAATAACTATTTTATTCTAACCCCGTTTTTGGTCGAGATCTCGAGTAAACAAAATTACTGAACAGAAATAGATGTAAGTGTATAAGTATGTATAAAAAACTAATAGTTGATAGTTGTAACTACACAATTTCATTAAAATTTAAGATGAAAGTTACTTATAAAACAGTCGTGACAATTTTCAATATTAATAAAAATTAAGCTGTCGAAATATTATTTGTAACGTCAGTTAATTTTCAACCACACAAGAAATTAGTAAACAAACAAGTGTATTTTTAGTTCAGCACAATAAAACCAGAGACTGTTTGCTTACGACAAAACTATCTAGCATTTTATGAGGTTGGGTGCGAAATCAAGTAAATCGCCGATTGTTTACATTTAATCGATTAATTATTTGCTCTAGATAGGAACCCTTAGTTTACCGCGAGGAAGCTTCATGTGACTCCCTGCATTGATTTTGTCTACAATACAATGTAATTTATATTTCACTGTAGAAAACGTGTGGTTGATTTTATAAAATTATTTTTATACAGCGACTTGAATTAAAGTTTCACATGTAAAAGTCGAGTGTCATGGTTCAGTTGTGATCTAAAAAAACATTCATTTCAAACATACCCATGTAACATAAATGAACATAGTGTTAGTTTTATATGCCGGGCTTTTTTCTACTAGTTTCGTATTAAAACATCAAAAAGACACTTGTGATGTTAGGCTGTAAACTGCGTAAAATTTAGTAAAAATCGCCTGGAACATGTAGTAAATTATTAAAAGTCTTATTATGCAAGCTCGATACACAAAGACTTTTAAAATATATATTGCAGAAGAAGGATGCTTTAAGTTATAATTTCTTCAAAACATATTAAAACGATTTTTCATTTTCACTACATTTTTTTTATTGAATCTTCATTTTAACATGTTGTCAGCTGGTTTCTCTTTCTGTTTTAATTTCACATAGTGTGTGTATTTAATTATACATGGATTAATCAATTTTGTAGGCGTCCATTTGTTAAGATTTATGAAGGTTAACTATAGTTTCATAAGCAACATTTGTTATATGTAGCAGTTAAATTGAACACCTAAATTAAATCTTATTATGGAAAAGATGAAAACGCGTTTGAAGAGAGAATGCCTGCAGCGATAAAACGACTACAAAACTTTAACTCTGAAAAGCAACTGATATTAAAAGCAGGCGATCACACGCGTGTACGTAGTAAAGCCATAGAAAGAAGCAGTTGGATTCTACTCACACACGTACACAAATATAAGAGAGCCTTGTTAAAATAATCGGTAACTTTATTTTTGATTTTACATATATTTTTGTCAAGTATTATGATTTTCATCAGAAAAAAGATTAGAACTATTAATGTATGTAATCATCATAAATTAAGGGTCACATCAAGAAACATTTTAAAACAATGTTTACACTGTAAACTTACAGCTTTATTATAATTCTTATGATTTGAATAATGCAGGAAATGTTATTTGTTTTATATTTATCATAGTGTAATTCATATTGTGCAAAGTTTTTTAAATTATTCATTCATAACATGCGGTACAGACGAGATTTCTTTAAATAAGCGTCTTTTTATTTATTTAGAAATATGAGATATTTTACAATATATCATGTCACAAAATAGAAAAAAAAGCTGTGTTCAATTTTATAATGCCTTTTTTTTTAAATAGAGTGGAACCGAATGTGTGATAACAGAAGCCACAATGGAGACAATATACTCTTTTTTATGGGTCTCAGTATTATTGCTACACCAACTCTGCTATTGATATATGCGCGTTCAGTATAATCTATTAGACTTATTGATTTATTAAAGGCAGATTTCTTACATAAATTTGCTTTCGTAATGTAAACTAATTTATGTACATATTCCTTAGGTAAGAAGTGAGCATATGGAGATTTGGGCATTGACTTTGTTGTGGAATCACCTGCATATAGGCTTCTGTAATTGTGTTACCCTTTTCCACTACTCCGTCTTGGTCCCAGAGGACTGTGAGCATGACCTTGCCAGCGGTGTCCTGTTTTCTTTGAAGGGGGGGAGTCCAGGTGCTTCCACTGCATTGACTGGGCTTTAGTCTCTGGATCATAGTGATGGACCTAGGTTTCATCCTGGGTAATCAGTCTTTTGAAAAAAAATTGACTCATTTTCTTTGCACACCTCCAAATTCATCATCGGACACTCGACGTGTTCTCGCTTCTGGAATGGTGTGAGAAACCTAGGAATCCATTTGGCAGACACCATAGGCGTATGCAAATGGCCATGAATGATAGTTTTCACAGACCCTCTACTAATCCTGACATCTTGGGCTATTTGGCGAATAGTAATGCGCCGATCTTCCAAAATGGCAGCCTCAACTTTACGGACAAATGCCTCATCAATGGCAGAAGGGGTCGACTATGTCTGGGAGCTGTTTCCACATACTGCTGGCCATGATTGAATTCACGATGCCAGTGTTTTACAAGGTCATATGATGGGGCATTCTCACCATAAATTTCTTTCATTTCATCAAAAGTGTCATGTGGTGTGCGTCCTTTCAAATACAAAAACCGGATTACTGCTCGACATTCAACAGGCTCCATTGCACACGTGACTCAGTTCAAACACCTGTAAAACAGAAACCACAGTTAGTTCACGGCTGTAATTTGCCACATAACGCGTAGAGATATAAATCACTGCACAGTCAACATTTCAGCTAGATCAGACACCTGGAAGTTGGTCATGAGCATTACTTATTGCGCGGCGCTCGTAGATCAGATATGAATGTACGGAATCTATCCCAATCAGCCACAGAGTATCGATATATAGTAGGGTGCAGAGGTACCTCTTAAGACTTATTGCCTTTCATTTTTATCTTAACTGATACAACGGAGTGGTCGGATGATCCCAGGGAGATAGAATGGAACATGAACGTAGCTCAGGGGAAGTTGTGAGAAAAAGATCTAGAAAGCTTGCATACTGACCGGTAGTATTGCGTACAATGTTGATTCGTGAACAATCTGAGTGAGATCATAGGCAATGGCAAAATCATGACAGAAACTTCCCTCATCATCTTTCTTCTTTGAGCGAGTCAGTCATTCCACATTATGGACATTGAAGTCATCGAAAATGTGAATGTTAGCCGAACGATGAGAAGATAGGATGGGCTAAGTTTCTCAGATATACCCTTAAAGATAATAACCCCGCTGTTGTGGGGCAATAGAGGGAAATATAAATGCAGGGTGTAAGCAAGTGCAACCCGGAAGCACGTATAAGTTAAAGTAGGGTCTTCTCTGGAGATATCCCTACTACACGAAAAGCCACCTGTAGGCGCACATTCCACCCCCATGGCGACGTTGGGAGTAATATTTAGATGTTAAGTTAGAGTATTCTTTAATTATGAACTTATCTAGTGAAGTGGTCGGCCCTATGCCAGTTACGCCTAGAAAGAGTATGTCCGGTTGCGTCTTCTGTAATTGGGTTTCAACCTCTGGACGTTTTGAACGTAGACCCCTTATGTTGGAGAAGGAGACATGATAGTAGGGGTCTACGTTGGAGGATGGGGTTCTGGGATCATTCGTGCTTTTTTTTTTAGATATTTCATGTTGAGTTTTTAAAATTTGTGTCGACAGACTTGGTTTGAGTAGGGCAGTGAGGGAAAGTAAGAGAGAAAGAGAAAGGAATTTTTTGTTGCACATGATAAGGTAAAGTCGTAGCAATTACCCACTAGTATGGCATCAAGAGGCCCCATCAGAAAGTACTGCATGGTCCAGAATCCATTCACCAAATGTCAATACAGCACTGTCACTTTCCACCTGCTGATAGGACAGCCTCTTTAGTGGTTCATTCAAGGTTCGGGTTCCGGACTACCCGGCGGATAACGTCAGTCCAGATGAAACGTTTACCTCCAGCACCGTTACTAGTGACACGGCCACAAAGATAGACATAGAACCTTAAAAATTTCTGACATCTCAGGCTACTGTTCCCGAAGTACTACCGACCTGGAAAGCAGCTTTTTCTTCACCCTTCGTCATAAAAATCACTCATTGGAAATGAGGACTGCGAGACAAAAAAAGGAGAAGCGAGAGTTACTGGACCTGCCGATAACACAACTAAAGTGCATTATCGACTCTCCACTTAGGAAAAAAGTAAGAAGGACGTATTAATAATTGCTTAATATAAGTCCGTTCATCCATTCCCAGTTAAGGACGATATTTAAAAATAGTCTCCCCTCCAATTTGATGCGTGGATATTTTTAGTTTTATCTACGTCGTTAGAGAATGTTCGATCATTCTAGCTTTACCTTATAAGTAAGATGCCATAATGGAACTGTCAATATACCAAACAATATACCACTATCGGCCTAACTGTTCACGGGTTAAATAATATATGCAAAAATTCTACTCAATTATTTTAGAGAATACATAATTGTCGAATATTGGTGATTTTATTTGCTAATTTATATAAGAAAAAATAGTCACATTGTGCGTATTCTCCTGATCACAGTGTTGTATTTGCAACATGTATTAGTTAAAAATGTTGATCTGCGTGCAAGTTTGAGCAGGTAAGATTATTCCTTTTTGAATGTGGAAGAGCGCCAGATCATTACAATGTAACGTTTCTTCTTATAAAGTAAAGCATACGATATTTGTTATAAGATATATACTGTTAATATAAATGAAACGAATCTGCAAAGACACTGCAAAGTTTTACAATCTCCATGACAAAGGCGATATCTTGAAAAAATGTAGTGACAACAATATCGAGTGATTAGACCATGATACGAAAAAATATAAAATGATGAGAATCATCACGACTATCACTTTGAAATTCCGGTTTAATTGTATGTCAGATTCTCGATTAATCACTGGTTACATCTGAGGCAAGAAAATTAATCAATTCTCCAAAGAGTACCGGATATCTGGGGCAATGTCTTTGCTACTGCAGTGCGTGCCACTTGTTTTACTCAGCGATCAAACACTGACTTGACTACTGAAATTCAATAATCTAATATACAGAAGGATATGTGTCTGTCAGTCTTTCTGTCTGTCTCCATATTTTTAAACTCACTTTCCTCCATAAATAAAGTTCGCAGAGCGGCGCTAGGGACCCCAAATATTTAGAATTTTATGGACCTTTCTTTTATGGGTATACACCGGTGAAAATTGTTTTCAGGGATCAAAAATGAGTCAAAATTGAAAAAAATCGTTTAGCATTTTTAGATTCATTTTGGCTAATTTTTAAAAATGTTAATCACTTAATATGCGTGTCCCATTGGTACAGTTGTAACATCAGCAGTTTTAAATGCTACAGATTTACTTTCAGTTTTGATTCTAGCTGATATCATCCAAGTACGTTTTTTTTTAATCATGACTCTATAAGAATATATACGACATCTGGATAAGTTTGAATATATTTAAGCGTATTTTACACCCAGGAAAAGCCGGCCACCCCCTCCACTTATTATAAAAATCAGAAGAAGAACAAGCTGACCTTAAAAGTTATTAAATAGGTAGTGTGGCGCTTAAAAGTAATCCAATACAGAATAGTGAAATGGACTTATTGATGAATAAATAGAGAAAAAGCACATTAATTACTGAATAATTAAATGAAAATGACTTCTCAAAATATGGAATGCGTCGATTTAGGCTTCAATGTGGGTTCTGGATTATTTTTGCGTATGGAAGCAAAGGCGCTTATTTTTTTGTCAATTTTAGAACAAAATTTACTGTCTAAAATTAATAAAGAAATATAAAAAATTATATATTATCTAAAATCATATGTAACTAAAATGCAATCAAAATATTGCGGTTCAAGTAATGTGATAGAACTGCATTTGTTTACTTTTTTTTTACTCACGTTCTCCCCAAACAAACCACATCGCCACTTCGATATAACAGCCTACTATTTGGGACCATATTTAGCGGAATTGAACAAGATGTTTTAAACGTTACATTTAAAGTCAGTGCAGTCAGGGAAGCAGATATCTGAAAGCGAATTCAAAAGTCTAGATTTCCGAAGAAGAAACTATTAGGGTAGAAGGATTTCGGGCATTCGTTCTGGAAGAGATGAAGTCCGTATAATCGTTTTAGATATCGCTGTGTGTGTTAAGCATTTCTCATCAGAAAGTTGTCGAGATAATTTAAAATATAGTAGTCAGTAGGTGAGAGTTCTGGAGAGTATAGCGGATGAGGCATTTTTGTGTCCCAATGGGTTCAATATCTGCATGCCGTCGGGCATTGTCGTAAAAGAGAATTGGGCATTTTCTCTTGATTAATACTGGGTGTCGTTATCAAATATTTTGATGCATTTAATCCATTTTTGTACAGTACTTCTCGGCAGTGATTTTTTCGCCGGCTTTAAAACATCTGTAATATATGCGATATATGAGACCCGTCGCAAACATCCAAACAATCAGCAAAACTTTTTGTACAACCCTGGATACAGGAAAACTCCTGGAGCTTTGTCGGCGTTTAACCACTGAGCTGAGCATCACCGGTTGTCATAAAGAACCCGTTATTATCGCAAACACATGTCGCAAAGAGCCCGTTGATATCGCAAGTCGCAATCCGGTCGAAAAACAGGTCGTTTTTGTTGCGTAAAATAAGGGAATATATTTAATAACGGCGTTTTTTTTCTTTTGTTTTGTTTTTTTTATCGTTATGTTGGAAAAACAACGATTTATCAAGTTTTTTGTCTTTCTAATTTTTCTCAAGTGGGCGGATACCTTTCTATAGGTTATGTCTAATTCAGAAACAAGATTCATATAAAACAGTTACGCCAAGTATGGCTTCGATTAGAGTTCTTTATTGGTCATTGTCAACATCTGATGGCCGACTACTCGCTCGTTATCTTCAAGACTCTTGTCGCTGTCAGGAAATTTCTTAAATTACTATTGTGCTGTTCGTTTAGTAGTGGTTCCTGGGATAAACACTACGTATAAATCGCGAGCTGTTTTCGCAGCTTTTCAGTCCAGCTTTAATTGAAATAAGAAAATTGTGCGAATTTGACTTTTTCCATCTTGTATTCAACGTGCTGAAAAGAAGATATGATTGTTTTAAAACGATTAAAATTTAAACAATTAGATAGGGCTGAGGATGCCCTAAAAATGCCGCAAGAATTTCGGCTCTAACTTATATATTGACATAAGCAAAACGTACAACAAAAATGCACACGTACCCGCATATATGTGTGTCTGTTTATATATATATATATATATATATATATATATATATATATATATATATATATAGAGAGAGAGAGAGAGAGAGAGGGGGGGAGAGAGAGAAATTAAAAAGGAGCAATCAAAGTAAGACATTCGTCAATGTAGCGTCTTTATTTGAAGACCTTCTCGTATTTATTAAATTAAAGTATATAAATAACCTGTACAATATTAAAAAAAATATACTTCTTGTAAAAAAAAGTGTCTTTTTCTTATTTCTGAACGATAATGTCGTTAGCATTTATAAAGATTGTATGGGATTTTTAACGTCATATAGCTGTTAACTCATTTAGATAAAATATGGTGCTATATATGTTCTTATAGAAATAAAGATTGCTTTTATAATCAAATGTATGTTTGTAATTAAAGGGAAATGACTGTGTATTTGTTTTGTTTTTTAATGGCAGGTTACATATGTTTATGGTTATTATTTTTATGGTGTAAGTAAATCAAACTGTGTTTAAATTTAAATTTTCTTGTAATATGCGTTTATTTATTGTAGGCGAGGAATTGTGGTAAAACCTGCGCTGTTTAATTGTGTTTGACTTTGCGATAAGCACCGATTCAAAAAGTCTTCGTCTAGATAAATTTGAAATGAATTTAACGATGTTTCCTTTTTGCTGAAGTTTAAAATATGATCCTGCTGTAATGAATGAGATATTAATTCATTCAGGAAATTGCTCGTTTTTATATCACTATTATGTTTATTGAGGCTTTTCCGTAAACCGCGCAGATTTTAACCAACCTATATGATAATAAATATTGTATGTTACAGTATGCATGACGGCATTGGATATGGGTTCATTTTGGAAATATTTTGTTGCTGCTAAGCTTGTGCCTAATGTGTGTATTTCATTTTGAAAACTTTATAGTTTAAAGTGTGTTATTTCATATAACTAGAGCAAGACATTTGATCTGAACAATCAAAGTTATTGTTAAAGCAATTATTACACAAAGTAAAATATTAATAAGTATTCTCTTATTATCAGAAGCAAAATATATAATTGAGTGAGTCCGGTTTCTAATTCGTCGGTAGCACAAAGCCTTTCTATTTGCTGGTTCTGTTACCTCTCTCTGTAAATAAAACCTATTTTTCTGTAAGCATACCCTACTTTATTGCACGGTTCGCTATATTCAATCATTATTGGGTTGTTATTGTTTATTGTTATCGCGTTATATGTTATTACTTTAGTTATTTTTTTATTTTAATTAAATTTACTTTGTTGTTTTATTATTTATTTGTTTTTTTTTAATTTTTCTTGTTCTTTTCATGACTTCTGTTTAATTAATATGGCTTTACACCGATTAAAGGAAGTTTTACAAAGAACGCAACAGAAAATCCTATTTCAACTATATCTGAGAATACAATATGCACCTCCAACTATGAAAATTGATGTTAATTTTTTTTTCTAAAACCATGAAATACATAGTATTTACTACCGAAACTGTTATATGTGGCACTCGCAGATTTAAAAAAAATGTCAAAATAAATATTTCGTTTTTCCTGGTTGATTGGACCATGTACTTAAACTCATAGCTACGATTAAAATAATAGCTGAGACTGAATAAACTCAAAGATGTAATATCTCGGGTTCTTTGTTTTAAACGGAAGATGATTGTGTTGCTTTCTTTTAAAATATGAGATCATAACGAAAGTGTATTTCTTAAGAATAGAATGGGATAAGATATTAAAAAATCGTATGTAACGTGTCGTGCATCAACTAAGAAGACCCAGAGTTGCATGTTCTTTTAATCGGCGTGCAATCCAAGCCAACTTGAGCATGATACGCTTTATTATAGAAAAAGTCGACAACGAAGCCTTGCAGATCAATTAAGATCAGTTAAGACCTTTCAATAGTGGAGTTCCTCGTAAGCAAGAAACCGTTCTATTCTCTGCTATATATGCTTCTAGGTTTCATTCTTGAATTTGCTGACTTTAGACAAAAACTAGTGCAAGGATCATCTTGAATTACCCTTAAATGCTTTTTAGGGTTGTACGCTTTCACCGATGCTCTATGTGCTTGCGTTAGAATATTTCCTTTGCATCAGGAAACTCTCCGCCTATGCTGTAAACGTGACCATGATTTTAACGAGCAGTACCGAGACTAGACTAGTTGACATGGAAATAAGACGGGACCAACAGGTGACAGGACCAAATCTAACTGTGACATACGTGGTGCATCCAGCGTCTCTTTAATTGAACGCGTAGTCCTTGCAAGATTCTCGGCGTCTTAGAAGCAGTTCACACGACAGCCTATTTTTCGTCCTTGAGAAAATTGTTCGAGTATATTTGTGCAATTTATCTATAAATCCTTTCACATTTTTCGTCAAGTAAACTCCCGGAAAAAAATTCGAGATAACTTTCTCGTTATTCTGGCTTGGAAAGAAAGCTATGGTTAGCTGGGAAGTGTGTTAACTGCATCCGCGTGAATGCGATCTATGTATGCCAA
The DNA here is from genome assembly GCF_053919585.1 of Euprymna scolopes. Classification (NCBI taxonomy): domain Eukaryota; kingdom Metazoa; phylum Mollusca; class Cephalopoda; order Sepiida; family Sepiolidae; genus Euprymna; species Euprymna scolopes. The sequence goes on from NC_136513.1 coordinate 1,813,894, forward strand.
GCGTAGAAATTCGTCGATACAAGCTTTGCCTAATTTACGTAGACCGAATCTGTTCACATTGTCTGGGAAACGGTTAATTCTGGAATGAAAATACTAAGAACACTGTCTCAGCTTTGAAACATGTGATGCAGCATAGTGGTTTGAGTAGAGTGAAAGTAGCCACTAGTAAGGTTTGCTTAGTAAGCAATAAATTGCGTTACCGTCTCTCCCCATCTCCATTTTTGGAGCTTATTCCACATTTTGCGTGAAAGTGTTATATTTTATTTAAAATAAAACATACACCCTTTTTCATCATACCAAAAATATTGCACTACGTGAAAATATTTTTTTTCATTTAAAATGTATTCCAAATATTGTAGAATGCAAACAAACATTTAAAATTTTTATTAAATGTAATATTATAGGCACTAGACGTTCTTGTGGTCCAAACACTGCAACTATTACTAAATATTAATTAACTTTGAAAGATAACAAATTATGACATATCTAAGGATGTTTTACTTTGCATAAATAACACATTATACATCTCTTTTGTTCTATATAATCATCATCATTACCATCATAATTAATTACTCATTAGACAGTTAAAGTCTAGGTTACAAAAAATATTCCAGATTCGCAGATTCCAGTACATTCTTCGTCTTTCGAGAACAATTGCATATAAACTTGCGTTATAGAAACAGTAAGATACCATTGATTTCTTTGCGGCAATAACATGTATTCTCAGAAATTCAGTGAGATATAAACATCTCCAAGCTTCCAATACTCCCCATAACCTTTCCAGTAAAAGTCTAGTTCGTGCTTTTTCTTTCCGCGATATAAGCGTCTACCTGGGTCATTCACTATCAGTTTGTATTTTATGTACCACGAATACTACCACCACATTGTGTGTGTATTTTTGAGGGGAAGACGATTAGTGTGAGTTTTTGACGTTTCAGTTTTTATTGGATTCACTTCATCTTTTCATTTTTTTTGTTTCTATTGTAATGCGCATGTTACTTGTTATCGATTGTACTTTATGTGACTTGGTTTACGCAATCGAGGATTTTTTAATGTTACAGCTATTTTCATTTTTGCCTTCAGTTTAAATTTAACATTATTATTCTTGCTCAAAACAAGTTTCCCCAGACGTCCAGCTATCGTCACCTCCTTCGATAGCATTTGCAAATAAATTTGCGTCATCGCAACAGCCTCTTACGATTGATTTCTCGCTGGCAGCAGCTATTGGTCTATAATGGAATTGGAGTGGCACTAAGCCTCCCCAAGATCCCAATTCTCTTCGCGCTTGTCCAACGTAGGTCTGGTCAGCGCTGTCTTCTCGGTCTTTCATCCTCCTTGCCCTTTCTCAGCTCTTTGGTATCACTTTTTCGGGGGGGGGGGAGATCAGTGATGAGAAAATGGGAGGGGATGCGTTATGGGGGTGTAGAACTCGTAGATATGCAGCTTCAGTATTCTTCATTCCCTGTAACGTTTCTCCATTATATTGTATACTTGTATTATTCTCCGCATTCAAGTGTTTTCCTTAATATTTCAGCCGTTTACATTATAGATAGACGTTGTAATTTTGCAGCCATCCTCTGATTCCAATTTCTTCCATTCTTTTTTCAAAGTTTTTCGGAATTGTTCCTTGTTATTATAGATTTTTTTTTTTACACAATGATCACCACTTATCAAGGCCCGGAAGCCACTCAGGGATAAGGGTTATTGCAAGTACATTACGTTAGTGAGGAGATTTGCTAAAATGTTTACTTAAGGGGGCGGTTCATTAGGAATTTGTTAACATTGGACTTGAAGACATCCAAGTTGTAGTCCGGAGGGAAGCAGGCAGACAGAACAGAGTTCCACAGGCGTGCAGTTCTAAGAAAGAAGCTTTGTTCATGGAATCTGCGTTTTGATTTAGGCACAGATATAGAGTGGGGGACATTTTTCACAGTGGATTCAGCTAGCCGGGTGTTTTTCGTGAAAGATTGGCGAGGGGGGACCAGAGATTGGAGTTCAGACAGGCACCTGCCATGGAACTAACCATAAAACAAAGACAGGCTCGCAACGTCTCTTCTGTGGGAGAGAGGTTAGAGGGTAGAGAAAAGGGCATCCCCCACTAAGCCACGAAGTCTATTTTGTACTCTGTCAAGGCAGGATAGGCTGTTTTTAGCAGCTCCTGCCCAGATATGGCAACAGTATTCCATCCTTGGACGTACTTGGCTTTTATATAGATAGAGAATTGCATCCGTAGTGAGATATCTTCTGGAGCGGTACAAGGATCCCACCATCTTTCCAGCGACCTTGGCAACAGACTTGATGTACGTGTTCCATTTCAGATCAGGAGTAAAGGTCAACACAGAAGCTTGTCAAAACACGGGGCCTCACCCAGACGAGAGCCATCCATCACAATTGATGCCAGATGAGGATCAGAGCGTTGATGATGTAAGGATAGCAGTTTGGTTTTGGATGCATTAAAGGTAACCAGCCACATCTTCCCCCACTGAACCACGCGCTCGAGATCAGAGGAGAGAGAATCAGAGAGAACTTTGTCATTTACAGCCTTTGATGTGTTGCCGTAGATGGTCGTGTCATCAGCATAGATGTCAACGAATGATTTAAGTATGTGTTTAGGGAGGTCATTGATGTAGATCAGGAAGAGAGTTGGGCCCAGGATTGACCCCTGAGGGACTCCAGCATTAATATTGCAGGCCTCTGATTTTTGTCCATCTACCACTACTCTTATGAGCCTATCGGAGAGAAATGATTTAATGATTGAGAAAACATTTCCAGTTATACCGTAGCTGGAAATCTTGTGAAGTAGACCCTTATGCCATACCTTGTCGAAGGCCTTTGATATTTCGAGAGCAATTGCCCTAGAAAGGAAGCCTTTGTCAAGAGATTCACTAATCCTGTGGGATATAACCGTCAGCACATCTGCGGTAGATCTTGCAGAGCGGAAACCATATTGTGTGTCACTAAGAAGGTTATTCCTGCTGAGGTGGTTGACTATTTCTCTATTTAATATGGATTCCAGCAACTTACTCATAACACACAGGAGACTTATTGGTCTGTATTGAGAGGGAGATGACTTATCACCTGAATTCTTAAATACAGGCAAACTGATGAGGTCTTCCAGGGAGTCGGAAAGCACTTCTCCTTAAGGCAGCGCCTAAATAGTTTCGTAAGTATGGGAGCAAGTTCTGGTTGAAGCTTTTTTAACACTATAATTGGGATGCCGTCAGGACCAGTTGCTTTACTCGAATCTAGGTTCTTTATTAGCTTGGCGACCTCATGCACGGATATTTGTATGTTACCTAGCTTGTTCTGTGTAATAGGAGGAAATATGGGGAGTTGATGGCCTTCGTCGCATAGGGTAGAATTAGCTGCAAAGTTCTTTGCAAATAGTTTGGCCTTGTCTGACGCTGACGAGATGACCTCTGGTCCATTGATAATGGTTGGGATAGAACGCACACTTCTGTTCAGGATCCTATTTGTTATTTGCCAAAACTGGTGGGATCCAAGCCGCTGATCAGCTACCTTGGATTTAACAGACTGGGCATATAGCTCTCTTGCATTTTTTATTACTCGTTTACAGTGGTTGCTGGCAGACCTGAAAGCAGCTTTAGTCTCAGTGCATCTATTACGTTGGTAGCTATGGAAAAAGTGATTTCTGTGCGCGATAGCAGCAGCACATTCTGGGGAGAACCATGGCTGGCTGTTAGGTTTTTGTTGGAATTTTTTAGATGGTATGAATTGGTCTATGCCTGCAATTAACCATTCGGTCAGATCTGATACTATAGAGGACACATCCTTTTTAAACATGGAGTGCAGAGGTAAATCAGATATGAATGTACGGAAGCTATACTAGTCGGCCATAGAGTATCGGTATACAGTACGGTGGAGGGGTACGTCTGGGGGCTTCTTACATTTCGTTTTTATCTTAACTGATACGACGGAGTGGTCGGAGGATCCTAGAGGAGAATGAACGGAATATGAACATGGCTCAGGGGAAGTTGAGAGAAAAAGGTCTAAGAGGCTTGCATATTGACCGGGTGTATCGGGCACACGGGTGGGTTCGCGAACAATCTGAGTGAGATCATAAGCAATGGCAAAATCATGACAAAACCTCCCCTCATCGTCTGTCTTATTTGAATGGGTCAGCCATTCGACGTTATGGACGTTGAAGTCACCACATATGTGGATGTACGCCGAGGGATGTGAAAACAGTATGTGGTCTATTTTCTCAGATATGCTCTTAAAGATAGTAACTCCGCTGTTGTGGGGCCTATAGAGGGCAAATATAAATGCAGTGGTGTTAGCAAGTGCAACCCTGAAGCACATATAGGGTAAATTAGGATCTTCTCTAGAGATATCCCTGCCACACGGGAAGCCATCCTTAATGTAGGCACATATTCCATGCCCATGGCGATCTTGGTGGTCAGATTTAGCTGATATTATATTGATTTTCTTCATCAACGAAATCACTTTTAACTCTCTGGCTATCTCTGTGTATTTGCTCCGTTTCTCCTTTTCTTTCATACTAATCCTATGGTCAGCAAAATTTACGATTTGACAGGATTTTTCCTCCTTGTTAATTATTACATATGGTCTTCTTGCTTGGATGGGTTTGTCCGTGTGTATGTTGATGTCCCATAGGATTTTGTGGTTCTCATTTTCGAGTAGTGTTGCAGGTTTAGGCTTGTACCATTTGTCTGTACGTTCAAAATGCAGTCGTTTGCACAATTCCCAGTGCCCGCCATCCCCACTTGGCTGTGCCTGTTTTTGTATTCCTTTTGGACCAGTTTGCTGCATTCACTTACTATATGGTTTATCGTTTCGTCTATTTCTCCAAAGAGTCTGCATTTGCTTTCCTTTGATATTATTGGTTCTTATCAAGTTATCTTGTGCTGCAGTTATTAAAAATTCAGTTTCTCGGTTTATATGTCCTTTTCACATCCATGTTCAGGTTTTTTTTTATTATTCTCACCTTTTATCATGCTTATAAATCCTGTGTGGAGTTGTTTCTCTTCCCATATTTTCTTCTCGTTTTGTCATTTGTCTCTGTTTTCTGTTTTGTTGTGTTTTTTCAGGATCTTTCGCTGCCACAATTATTCTTTTAGTATTTTGCATTATGTATTTTTCTAGTACGTTTTTCTGTCATTCACACAGTATTCTATGCCGACCACTCCTCTCCCGACGTATTTCCTTTTCCCGAAGAGTCTGTAATCCTTTTGGTGTAGTGCATTATGCATGGCCATGGGTCTCCTGGTCTTCTGGTCGAGCTGTCTCAGTTCCTCTTTTGTCCACCCTGTAAACGGTCCAGATTATCTTACTAGTGATTCTGCCCATATATTTATACCTTTTATTAGGTTTCTGCTATATAATTTGATTTCCAGGAGTTTTTTTTGTTCTCCCGAGGTATTCCTTTCCAATTCTCTCTTTCATTTATGTTGCTTTGGTGGTGTTCGCTTCCAAAATTCCCAAGTATTTTCTAGTCGTCTTGTTCCCCTAGCGCCCTCATCATGCCTTCTGTGGTTTCCAGTTTTCCCTTTCTTATAACTAGTAGTGCGCACTTTTCCATTCCAAATTCTATTTTGATATCTTGACTGAAGATCCTGGTAGTGTTTATTAGTGTCTCTAGCTCCTTTTCTGTCTTTGCAAAAAGTTTCAAATCGTCGATGTACATAGGTGGTTCATTTTTTTCCTCTGTAATGGAGAACTTATATCCAGCTTGTCACTTTTCAGAATACTATTCTGGGGCATCATGGTTACTATTATTATTATTATTATTATTATTATTATTATTATTATTATTATTAATAATAATAATAATAAGAAGAAGAAGAAGAAGAAGAAGAAGAAGAATATTATGTGATGATATTGTGGGAAAGCAGGCTTACCTCTTTAACGGCCTCGGTGTGCGCTTTGCCGGCGCAGCGTCATGATGCTGAAAAGGGTCCAAGATGGCGCCTACGGCCTGATATAACAATGCAGTCTCGCAGAATCTCGTGTGCTCTCGCGTACATATGAAAATATGCAAATTTGGAGGAATCTGTCTTTTATAAAAACAGGTCACTGGAAAAGCCAAGTACGTCCAAGGATTGAATACTGCTGCCATATCTGGGCAGGAGCTGATAAAAAAAGCCTATCCTGCCTTGACAGAGTACAAAATAGACTTCGTGGCTTAGTGGGGGATGCCCTTTTCTCTACCCTCCAACCTCTCTCCCACAGAAGAGAAGTTGCGAGCCTATCCTTGTTTTATCGTTTTTTCCATGGCAGCTGCTCGTCTGAACTCCAATCTCTGGTCCCCCCTCGTCAATCTTTCACGAAAAACACCCGTCTAGCTGAATCCACTGTTAAAAATTTTCCCCACTCTTCATCTCTGCCTAAATCAAAACGTGGATTCCATGAACAAAGCTTCTTTCTTAGAACTGCACGCCTGTGGAACTTTGTTCCGTCTGCCTGCTTCCCACATGACTACAACTTGGATGTCTTCAAGTCCAACGTTAACAAATTCCTAATGAACCGTCCCCTTAAGTAAACACTTCATCAAATCTCCACTAAAGTAATGTTCTTGCAATAACCCTTATCCCTGAGTGGCTTCCGGGCCTTGATAAGTGGTGACCACTCTGTAAAAAAAAAACAAAAAAAAACCAGATAGGACAGACGTGAAAACGAGTCTACAAAAAGTACCGACGGACGACGCTGCTGCAGTGAGTTGATGTTTTGTGTATGCTTTTTTTTTTACTTTGCAACAACAGGCTATTTCGGCGTACATTTTTTTTACCATGGACAGATTCTACCTGAAGCTGATACAAGAGTTTGACGGGTCCCCAGCTGGTCTTTCGGTGGTTGAATGGCTGGAGAAGGCTGAGCGCGGTTGCCAGTTATGCAAAATTAAGATCCAGCTATGGTCATCCCATTGAGGCTGACTGAGGGGTGTTTATGCCGTGTACCAGCAGTTCGGGGATGAGGCGACAATAAAGCAGATAAAACAAGCGTTGCACGGAGCATTCGGTGCGGACCCTTTTGTTGCCTTGAGGCAATTCTCTGAACGTCTGCTTGGGTCAGGGGGAGACTGTGGAAGTCTACCTGGCCGACCTAAAGAAGCTTGCTGCTCCCTTCAGCGGTGCAAGCGACCGAATATTGGCAAGCGCCTTTTTGTCTGGGCTCCCGAATAACGCCAGTCGTTTGTTGCGGGCGTCGTCGAAGCTCAATGAGTTTGGGTTGGAGGAGTTGTTGGTTAGAGCCCGGAACATTCTAAAGGACGATGTGGAGCAGGTCTCGGCAGCGGTTGACGCACTGGAATCGCCTTCATACAACCCACGGTGCTACAAATGTGGTTGCCCAAACCACTTCGCCAGAGACTGCAAAAGCGGACGCACAGGAACATGGATGCTGTCACCGATGCGACAAGCGAAGCCAGATAGCACGGAATTGTCCGGGAAAAGAGCAAGGGGACGAAGCCTCGGCGCCAGCACCCTCTCCGAAGCAACACTGGACAAGGCGCTTCTTGTAGTGATAGTGCGAGTTGATGGGTATAGGCGCTCAGCGCTGGTTGACACCGGATGCACTCAAACCCTCATACACAAAAAATGTTGCACTGCATGGACGAAACAGAAGCTCCCAGTATTAACCGTTGGCGGAGGCTTGTGGATGTGTTGTGGGGCGAGCATTGTCCATATAAGCATTGGCGGTGGCCCGCAGTAGCTGTGAAGGAGTTGGTGGTCGACAGGGAGCTTCTTGGATACGACCTTCTCGTTGGAATGGACACTATTACACTGCTGGGTGGGATTGTAGTTTGTACAGACTGATACGTGTACATTAAATGATAACTCTGAAAAGGGGAGACGTTCTGGTTTTAAATGTATAAAAAGAGATTGACAGCAATTCCAATGAGCCCGAATCAGACTGAGTGAATGTCTCCTAAGAATGCCAGCACTTAATTATGTACGTAGATTTAGCATAATCATTCCTTTCTATTTGGAACAATAACCTCGACATAAAGATACTGAGGAATTATGCGCCGATTCTAAAACTACTATCGCCGGACAAGAATAAAAATGTGTAAAGACTTTTTGCTCCGAAAAAGATATTTCAAACGGACCATTTCATAAGAGACTAACAAATCTATTGATAGAATTGTTTCTAATAAAAATAAGTGGACGTATGTAAAGAGTACTAAATGACCTATATTTTGTAGTGCCTTTCTGGTTTTAGCACAGATAATTAGAATCGACTCAAAGGCAGTAGAATTTGGATATAATTTATATACATCGGGATTAATATTACAAAACATTTATTAAAAAGATATGCCATCCATTTCTGTGCTAAAATCTGTGCTTTCAATATTGTTAGAAAATGACCGGAGTTACAATAAAGGTTAGAATGAAAGTACAATGCGATGTTCTTAAAGGCTTAGTTGTTCCATTATCGGCTTTGTTGCAGGAATCAATAGCTTCTTCAGATAACCATTGAAAAAGCCTGCAACTAGCGCCATTTACAATCACTCAAAGTCGACGTTCGATATGGCTGTGATGGAAAAAAAGGATATTATTTTATTCTTTTATTTTTCTATGCGTCTGTACGTCATGATGAGAGGCTGCGTCCTACGGTCGTTGCTGAAGCATCCGTTTTACATGGAACTCCTGATACTAAGATCACAGATTGAAATGAAAGAGATATTTGTAGATGCTCTAAATGATTGCTATAAAATTTCAGACCTTAATTGTTATATCATGTGCAATTTTAAAAAGAAATTGAATAAATGTGAATATTCCGTTTTAATAGTATTTTTTAAAAAATATTTTCACGCATTACGAAAGTACTTTTGTAAGATATCCATGCTTAAAATTTCCCGGAAAATAAGTGGCATACCAATACAAGCCAACTACAATATACTAAATATATCCCGCATTACCTAAACTTACGTCGGTAACTCTCTTAAAAAATATCAGTATTCACTAGTAAATTGTTTGCACAGAAGGCTATCCATATCTATCTATCTATCTCTCTATATGCATATATATTATATATGCATATATATAAATATATATATATATATATATATATATATAACTACATACATACATTTCTTTATGTATATACACATACATACACGCACATATATATATATATATATATATATATATATATATATATATATATATATATATATATATATATAGTGATCGTCACTATTACAGAAACTCATCCCCGGTGGGCTTTCCTGAGGCCACAATCCTAATTGGAGAAAGGTCAGCTGATGGTCTGCTTGTGATGCATGTCTGAAGCTCCGCATAACCTCTTGTTTAGCTCCCCCTTACCGAAACTCTTAAAAAAAATATGACGACAGTACAATCTAAAAATAAGCTTAAACCAGGATTAGGGACAAACAAATTCAACTTGCCTCCTCCCTTGAGGCTCTCATTCACAAATATCCGTGGGCTTAGAACTAACTTAGCTGATGTTGAAGCATTTCTCTTAACAAATACCCCGGATATCTTAGCACTAAGTGAGACTAACCTACACTCCTCCATTCCCTCTAACCACTTTAACATGCCTGGATATCTCCCACACTGCCGTAAGGACTCTGACAGACATATGCACGGACTTGGAGTTTACATTCGTAATACCCTTCCCTTGACTAGAGAAACAAACATAGAAACAGATGATCAAGCCTTTATGTGCTTTAGACTAAACATGCAACACAATATTAGCCACTATTATTTTCTCTACTGCTCTCCCTCGACTCAGGACTGCTCCATAATAAACAAAGTATCTGACAGCATAGACACGGCACTGTCCCTCCACACTAGCGCACAAATACATGTGTTTGGTGACTTTAATGTCCACCACAAAAACTGGCTTGGATTCTCTACTCACACAGATGCAGCGGGCAGCACAACCCATAGCTTCGCTATATCTCACTCCCTATCACAAATTGTTACGTTTCCAACCCGTTTCCCTGACCAGGAAGAACAACACGCATCACTTCTAGATCTGTTTTTGACCACAGTTCTCGATGACTGCATAACGAAGGCCCACATCCCACTCGGGAACGCTGATCATGCAGTGATAATGGTTGAAATCGCCCTAAACTCTAGACCCAAAACTGAAGAGCCAGTGCTCAAAACAACGAGATATTATAAAAAAGCTGACTGGGAAGCCATCAGGGAACTAATTAGAGATGCTCCATGGAAAAATATTTTCTCTCACCCTGCTGAACAATGTGCAAACGAGACCACTGACTGGTTCAAAACTGCAATCGAAGCGCATGTTCCCATGCGGAAATTTTATAGAAAGCCCCACTCTCCCCAATGGTTTACGTCGACTTGTGCAACTGCCATTGCTCAAAAGCAGCATGCATACCGTAGGTTTAACCGACATAAGTCAGACTGAAGTATATAGAAGCTAGAAATAACGTTAAGAAAGAAATAGCGACAACTAAGAGAGAATTTACGGAAACCACTAAAAAGCGCATCGAAGCACAAAAACTAGGAACTCGTGACTTCTGGAAAATCTACAACAGTGTAGTAAATAATGGGCAATCAACAATTCCCCCACTAACCAACAATCACGAGGTTGTCTCCTCAGCAACCGACAAGGCTAACATGCTTGCCAGTCGGTTTGCCTCAAACTCCACACTGGACCCTTCCAACCACCCCCTACCTGACTTTCCTATGCGGACAGACGCCACATAATTAAATCCTTCTTAGATAAGAGAAAAATCCAAGTTGTCCTCGACGGTCGTACATCTAAACAATATGATATAAATGCGGGGGTGCCCCAGGGTTCTAGCCTTGGACCTCTATTGTTCCTGATATTCATAAATGACCTCCCCGACAACATTGCCTCTGAGATGGGTATATATGCTGATGACACTACACTCTATGGCAGACACGACAGGAAGACGAATGAACACATTTCTAAAGAAATGGCAGAAACACTAGAGGAAGACCTCCAATCTGTAGTGGAATTGGGACAAAAGTGGTTGGTCGCGTTCAATGCTGCCAAGACTAAACTAGTTTCATTCAATAATTACAAGAAACCCTCTCTACCACCCATAGCAATGGCCAACGACTCTTTATCTGAGAGTCCATCTTTCAAACTTCTTGGCCTAACGTTCACAGGAAACATGAGTTGGAACAATTACATTGAAGGCATTGCCAGGGCCGCTGCAAGAAAGGTGGGATCTCTCTACCGTGCTAGAAAACTACTAACACCCGAAAGTATCCTGTACCTCTATAAGGCCACTATTCGCCCATGTATGGAGTATTGCTGCCACATCTGGGCTGGTGCATCTGCTACTAGTCTCTCGCTCCTTGACAAGGTTCAAAAGAGAGTCGCAAATCTGATAGGCCCTGAACTGGCATCTAAGCTTCAGCCTCTGTCCCATCGACGAAATGTTGCATCCCTCTGCCTTTTCTACAAGTATTTTAGTGGTGGATGCTCTGACGAACTGCAATCACTTGTGCCCCCACGACGTGAGCACCCTCGACAAACCCGTCAGGCTGCTAAATCCCACCCCCACACTGTAGAGATCCCTAGATGTAAAAGATCTTTTTACTCCAATAGTTTCTTCCCCAGAACCGCTAGACTCTGGAATTCCATTCCAGGTCCCTGCTTCCCCAACAGTACTGACGTGCAGAAGTTCAAGTGTAACGTGAACCGACATCTTGCTGGCCAAATCCCTACATAGTACCCCAGTAGTTGTTGCCCCTGATAGTAGCCCCCTACACCAAAGTGGCAATTTGCCTTGTTTGGGGTGAAAATGTAATAAAAAAAGACCATATTTCCCTTGCTTTATTGTTAGTCATTATTCATCCATTTATATGTACTTCTAAAGTATCATAATTTGTTCCTTTTTCTTTTTGTTATTTCATTTAATATGTTTCTTTATTTTTATTATTATTTTCCTTTATTTATTTTATTTTAAGTTTTTAAATTTATTTACTATTCATTCTATTTTTATTATACATATAGATTTAAAAACACATACATATATACATGTGGAGATGTGATCAAGATGCATCAATTTCCATCTGCTGTGGTAACGAAAGTTGCTCTTCAGACCATCCCTTTTCTTACACAGTCTGTTGCAGAGGTGACACTTTGGCTGAGATTGAGGGACGCCAACTGGTGCTGCTCTACTGTGAACATTCATATGACGTTTCAGGCATCCACTTAATTTATAGACCACAAAGCAAATAGAACATCTTTGCCCCGCAGTGTTTCCTCCATCAAAAAAAGACTGATATCCAGGTGATCACTTGTGGGTAGCTACGCCGGCTCCGGATGAAGTCATTTTACCGCATAAATCACAGACGGTGTTCTGCATGAAAGCCTCTGACAGACCCGATATATCTGACAAATTTTTCTTCCGAATATCACGCTTCATTTTTACATGCTCATATTTTTTCTTCCCAAGGCTATCACAGCCATGATAGATTCGCAACTGGACACGTACATACCGAGAGCTTTAAGATTGTCTTTGATGTTGTCCTTAAAGCGTTTATGTTATAGACGCTTTCCTTGTATAATTTTTCCATAGAACACGCGCTTTGGCAATCTCTCGTCGTTCATCCTTCTCAGATGTCCATACCTCCTCATCCGGTTGCGTATAAATAAGTTCTCGATACATGGTACGTCAGCTCGCATGAAGGTATTTATATCAGTTATAAAAGAGTTCCATATCATGACCAGAATGTGTTTCAGAAGTTTCTGGTTCACTCCGTCCATGACTTTTATGTGTCTACCATAAGTTGTCCAGGCCTAAGAAGCGTAAAGCAGATATTGCAAAATACAAGATTGATAGACACTGATCTTTGTACAAAAACTTATACCCCTGTCAAATTACACCCGCTCCTGCAATCCACCAAAAGCCTTAGTGACACGCTGTATCCTATAGTTGACCTCATTGTTCAGGGTTCCGTCTCTGGCAAGAGTACTACCCAAATACACGAATGTGTCAACCACAGCAAGTCTAGTTGACAAACATATTTGGTTCCACATATAAACTACCGGGTGGAGATGTGAACATGACCTTCACCTTCGTAAGACTAATAGTAAGTTCAAAAAGAAAAAATGATGATAGGAGACAATGTTTCCATAAGAATAATCCGACAAGTAAACACAATTATACATCCAAAATGTGTGTAGTTATTCGAAATTCTTGTAATAAACAAAGTATATGTCATCAATGTTTGTAGAAACCGAAGAACAAAGATTATTAAAATTATATTCATTAATAAAAAAAAAATATACATATTAATACATATATGTGTATATAATTAAGAATTACATTTAAAAACGAGTATATAATGTGTTTAAAACCAGACAACGCAATGATTTTTAATAAACACGGTATACGAATATTAATCTGTTCAAATAAATGTATTCCGGCGAATAATCGCATTTATCAAAATGTTAGTCTGGTGACACTGCAAAGCTTGGTAAACCCGTTTTTGTTTTGCAACGTTGTATTTTTCTGCAAAGTCAAGGATTGCACTTGTCATGTGCAGGAATGCATATTTGTTTTTCATGTGTTTAAAACGTTGGTCAATAAATTATTAAATTGAAACACGCATATGTATATGTATATATTTATACTTTAAATATGTATAATTTATTAAATTTAAACACGTATATATATATATATATATATATATATATATATATATATATATATATATATATATATATATATAATACGTTAAAAACGTTAAAACGCAAAAAATTAAATAAGCTGCATAAACATTTTTAATATACGAATACAAATCATATACATATATGGTTTTTGAACATTTGAATGAATATTCTATAATAAAATTGTGCTATTATGTTTAACCTCTATCTTTTTTGGATTCATTGAGCCTTTACATCTGATTTGGATTATTACATATACAATTTTATATTATTTATATTAATTTTAGAGTTTAGATTTTTATTTTTATAAATATTTTCCGGTCCATTTAAGCTTCTCCTGAGTTGAGTTTTTTTATCCTCTTCACATTATTTGACAATGAATACATACCACTCTCTTTAAAAAATGGTTTTATTCTTTTACACACGAATGCAGTTAAAATTTGTCTAGGCTTTAAATATATGGGAGGTTTACCATTATGATTTGAATCAACCAACAATTATAAATCACCTAATTGTTTCTTTTTTTTTCAAGTCCACCCAGAATCTTGAAATAATGATATTCCTATTAATTGTCACTGGGAACAAACAAAGATTGAAAATATAGCAACTAATTTATATGGACTTAAGACTATAGTGTAGCTTAAACATTGCCCACCAATTTGAGTTCGAAAACCCTATGCTGCTCATTTTGGTAAATAAAATCAAATCACAAAAAACGACATTGAAATCCAATTACTAGAAAAATTAACAACTTTGCTGCAAAAGTAAAAAAAAAAGTAAATACTTATTCATTGTCGACGATCAGACAAAAATGATTATAAACGCGAATACGCATTGTATTATTACCTCATTTATAAATAGTACCAGAAATCTAATAAAATAGTTCCACAAAACACTCTGGACTGTAAAAACTTAGATGCTAAGATATTATTGGTCTCTATGAATATTCATAATGCCACCGAAATACAGTCACGCAGCACACCTAAATTTACTCTTGATTTTCTTTGGGGTTTCAGAGTCTGCTTAGGTAAGGGACTTGGTAAGCCATTAACATTTTGAAATAAATTAAGCACTATTTAAAACGCATAAAAGGGGGTCTTTATAGAGATGTTGTCCTATTTGCTAGTATAGCGAGACCAAGGAAATATGAAAAAGTATTAGGCAATTACATAGCTTTTACAGCAATTTAGGACTATCTATAACAATTGAATCTGGAAAAAAACATAATTTTCCTGATACCATTTTAAACCTAAATACAGAAACCTTCACTTCCTACCAAAAGCCAAAATTAAACAGTTTATATGTTCACAGGTATTTCGATTCCCCTAATTCTATTATAAAATCAATAGTATTTTCTGTGTCTAGAAGAATTTCCTCACTTTACGTAGACAGTAAAACTTACAACCATAATAATAATAACGTTTTAAAAATCAAGGTGTAATAAAAAAATACAATATAACCATGATAAACCTGCACGAGCCGTCTAACATCTGTAATTACGCATACCATTTCTAAAAAATAAATCATATACCAGAAAACAATCTACTCGGCTGAATAATACACGTAATAACCAACTGCCTTACAAACGTAGTTCTGTATAATGCAATAATCATAACAAGTCAACTCCTCGCAACCGTCTTACGAAAAAGAAAACTTTTCTGTTAAACTCCCATCAGCTCAAATGTGAAAATGAATTTAAAAAAATAGTTTTTTTAAGATTGTAGATAATTATTTTAAGCAACCACATAAATATAGTACAGTGTCTGATAAAAAAATCTTATAGAAATTTCCTACTATACAATGCCTAATAAATCCAGACAACACCAAACAACAAATAATTATATTAACTCAGCCCACCCCTTTCTCTTTAATGCCCAAAACTTACTACAATTGTAACAATAAGTAACATTGCCCACTCAAAAACGATTGCGTGCATAGGGATGTAATATATTCGTATATTGTTACTGAGTTACCCCGAAACCCTTCTACAATACTTGGAAATAATACTCCGATAACGAAATCCCCCATTCGTCTACTTCTTAAACTATAACTCAAATAAGTGAATCAACAAACAACCACGTCACAACCTATAACATAAATAACCAACAACATAAATAAAAATATCAATATTGATTAATACAATAATAATAATAATAATAATAATAATAATAATAATAATAATAATAATAATAATAGGGGCAATAATAGCGTTAATAATAATAACCTACTTTATTTTTCTCAAAACAATTATACTCTAAACTGCTCTCAGGATACAGATTGAAATATCCCCGTTAAGATTGAATCTACTATTGCAAATCATAACGACCTTGAATTAAACTGTAATACCACTCCAAATCCTAAAAGAAATCCCAAGACAACTAACACTACGCAGACGCCAGTTATGATATACACTTATATTTTCACAACGTCAGCAGTAATAAAGTTTAAAATATCTAACCACATTTCTCCCTTTCTGCTGACACACCTGATAGCCAGGGAACCTTCCTAAGCACGTTAATTAAAAAACTTTAATCCAAAACATCCCTTCCCTTATGTATTAGGCTATTCTTAAAAAGTGAAAGTCTTACACTCCAGGTTTGAATTTTGCTCTCTTTGCCAATCTGAAGCTATAAGTATAATTACTTCCCTCAAGCATTAACACAATTAATTCGGAATGAAAACTAATATTCCAATGTAAAGGTAAGAAAAAATCAAATGTAACCAATTAGAATAATTTAGCTCAATTATAGAAATAAAATGTCAATCCAATTACGATTCTTAAATTAAAACACGAGAAATTGGTTTCATTTTCTTTTGAAACAGTATAAAACTTGTTAAATTCACTACCTTATCCGACGATTTGGGACGCTAAAACTTACGTAAAAAAATTAATAACAAAAATAAGTTGGCGAATTGCAGAGTGAAAGCTTTCGACGATTTTTGTAATGAAACTAAGTTTATAATATAAGGCTGAAGTGATCTTGCACTACTTTCTATTTTGGTATTCGGTTTTAATTTAATCAAATGTAACATTTAAGTAGTTATTATTTTACACCATTTTATATGTCCTTATTTCGATTTTATCATCGGTTTAAATCAACTGTGGGTTAAATTTTTATTCAAAAGAAACAAAAGTTCTATCTAATTGTGACTTTTTAATTAAAGCAAAAAATATCGTTCTTTTAATTTTATTCTTCACAGTTAAAAACTTTTCTTATTCTATTATTTTATACGAGCGTTTGGGACGCAAAACATTATTACATAGAAGCAGAAGCGAATTGAAGTGTTAAATGTTTCGCCGACTTTATACAATTAGGTAAAGGTACTCTTGCAAACAAACTAATAACTTGTTTTGGGGAATACGAAGGCGGTTTCAACGAATATCACATTTAAGTAGCTTTTATTTTACAGTTTTTAAGATTTTAACAGTTTATAACCTTAATATCATTTAGTTATATTTGGATTTTTTTTCCAGGCAAACTTTTTAATTTATCTGTTTTTATTTTACAAATTTTGCTTTCTGTTTTAATTCTGGCTGATGATACCACACTCACATTTTTATACATTGAAATATCATACTTCTGCGGATTTTCCGACCGCCTGCCTGTTACAATTAAATCTGGATAAATACAAATATCATATTCATTTTAATACCGGAGAACGTGCTATCACATTTTTTCTATATGAGTTAAAATATAACATTTAAGCATATCTTAAAACGCGGCAACGCTTGGGCGTTCTTTTCTACTAAATTAATATATAAAGCATTTCCGTTGTTTTTCAAACACATTGCTTATTTTTATCTATTTATTTATATTTTAAATATAAATATCAGATGATTTCCAGGTTTCAGTTGAGCGCCGTACTTACCTAAATGATTAGAGGGCAAAACAATATCAGAGGAGAATTTTCAGTAGTCCAGTAGATATAAATGCCACAAAAGTGAAAAAATAATGAAAAAGGTTAAGAAAAAATTGCGTGCATCATCAACAGATTCAACATCAAATATTTAAGCTAAATTTTATTCCCCTTTATACTTATCTTCACCAGGTAAAAAGGTAGAAAAATAGTTGCAGGTAGAGCCCTCTATTAAAAAAAGCTAAGTGCCTGGAACGTAATTTAACCTTTACAAAAGAGAAACCATATTACATAAATATATGACACAGAACGTTCTTAATAGTAGTTAAGCAAGTGTTGTTCATGCAAAGAAAGAGATGAATGTTTCGGAAGAATTTAACAGTAAAAACGCTTTCAAAACTCATCTTGTTAACAACACTAATTCCAGCACAAATTATGAAAATTGAATTGTAGTAATTTTAGAAAGAATGAATCTACACACAGGTGAGTGCTCTTTGCACCAAAAGTAACTATCTTCACAGCTGTTTTGAAAATGGGATGGTTGCACAAAAGGGCTCACAACATTCCATGGCCGCCTGTGGAAACATATTCTGGAAGGATTGCCATGATTTACAATAAATATTGTTTTCCTCAATTTCTGAATTCAATTTTGCAATCTCACGTGTAACCAAAGATTCGTGTATTTATACACAGTGGGTATTTCTTGATAGAAGGTCAACGTAAGATATGCCTCCTGAAAAATTAGTCCTTTAAACTAGGCAAGATATTTAGCATTGTCCATCAGGTTTATGTGTGCATAAATCACATGATCTCATAATGAAGTTACACAGTTTAAACACTTGTGGTTTTAAATTAAAATAATAATAATAATAATAATAATAATAATAATAATAATAATAATCAAGAATAATAATAATAATCAAGAAGTGCACATTTTAATATGATCAAGGATGTTAAGGAGAGAATACTTTATGAGAATAGCAAGTCGCATTAATCAATATACAGGGTATATTTATTTTGTTTACTGCTTGAAAGACTTCTTTAATCCATGGCCAGAACTGGAAGAATTTAAGAAAAAGAACGAGCTTTAACAAGAATGTATCTATTATGTAAAGTAGTAGTTATTCATATATCACTCAGTTATTTATTCTAATTAATAGATCATTTTGAAGATTTTATCTAATTCAATATATTAATTTTACACTTTTAAAACTGAAAAATAAACAAGTAAAACGTGAAAAAGAATACAATTTTAATGGCACATTTGACCTAATGAATAGATTTCACATTATGTAACATTTTTGAAAAAGCAGTGACGGAAGATTTTTACCTGAATCTGGACGTCGGGGTAATTTAACAGTATGAAGCTTAACTTGCTAGATATTTTCTTTGGTTTGTCAGTGTAAAAAGCAGTTAGGTTAACAACAAAAGCTTCACAAACTTTATACAGTTCTGAAGCAAGTAACACACATTACAACCAACTTTTCAGTCAGATATCGAGATCAGCATTTTTGTATAAGAGCTCTTATAGTGAGCAACACTTATATATATATATATATATGCATATATATGTGTATATATATATATATATATATATATATATATATTAGAGCAATTAGATAATAAAACATTATAAAAACACTTTGAAAACGAGTTAAATACATATTTAATTTGAAAAGGAAACACTAAATAAGTGGATAGTCCTTAATCCGCGGAGTTTAGAAGAAATACTTTCCTTCTCATCAGAGGGAAGGATTTAGCAAAATGCGGGATCGGATTTTGCTTGCAAAAGTATTTGATGAAACTACAAGTAAGTCAAAGATCTAACTTGATAACAAAAAGTGAAGCAGAGGGAATATGGTGAAGAAAAAGGTGATTTCACGTAAATGAATTGTCTGGTAACAGGTAAAGTATCCAATGATGGTAAAATCCAAAAATGCAAATCCAAGAAAGTTAGTTAAATTTCCATTCGCACAAGTAAAATGCAAGGGAATCGCATAATTGGAAGATGGTCCAAAAGTATCCAAAAGGTCGAAATCTTATAAGCTCTATCTCCTATTTGGTTTTATCGAGATTTTACATCAGGTTGAGCTTATTTTATAAATATTAATTCTTTAATATTTGCAATATACATTACCATCTTTAATATTTACTATATACATTACCATATTGGATCATTTTGGTAAATTCAATTTTAATTTTAATTTTATTCTCTCTCTCTCTCTCTCTCTCTCTCTCTATATATATATATATATATATATATATATATATATATATATATATATATATAAAGTTCTATTAAAAATGTGTCTATCTAGGTATCAATCTTTCTTCCTCTCTCCTTATCTGTATTTCTTACCCTGCCTGTGTACCTATCGGTCTCTGTTTATTTATTTACAAAATCTGTCGATCGATCGCTGTTATGGCAAACCAAGAATATCGTGCACACGTTTTTTTTTTCAGAAACAAAAAATGTAATTACCAGAAGAAGAATTGAAGTAAAATAGTTAGGTAAAAGGGTCGAAGGGGGTCATCGTCGGTAAGTACGGAGATAGCTGATAAGCCCAATATTTGCTTGGAAAGTTCTACTGCAATGAGAACATGAAATGGTATCATATGTCGAGAGTTCCAACACAGTTTTCGTCCTGTTCTTTCTGTGCTTCTCTGCAGCGACTCGTCGGTTACTTTCATATTTGCGGCCACCGTCATAAACAGAGCCCTACCAGTTGGACCTTTTTAAAGCTGCCTGCTCCCATAATAGCAGATCAATGGTGAAAGCCTTTAGTGATGCTTTCGGAGTGTCTTTAAATCATTTCCTCTTACTGCTATGGGAGCGTTTGCCATGTATGAGTTCAGCAAACAGAAGCCTTCTAGGCAGTTTGTAATCTGGAATGCGGGTCACATGACTATCCCAGCAAACTTGAACCTTCATCAGCATAGTTGAAATGCTTGGGAGCTCCGCCCGTGTGAAAACTTCTGTGTCTGGTATAATTTTCATCCAATCTATGTCAAGCGGTTTCCTCAGCTTTCTTGTGTGGAAATGACTTTACATTCTGGAGTGTTGTTGGTAGACAATCCATGACTCACATCCATAGAGTAAGGTGGTGAGTATAACAGCTTTATGGACTTTGCTCTTTATCACGGAGGTGATGCTTCTTCTATTCCACACATTCTTGTGGAGACTAACAAAGGCAGCGCTTGCTTTAGCGAGTCTTGTGTTGATTTCATCGTCAATAACTACATTGTGTGATAGTGTACTGCCAAGGTAGGTGAACTTGTAAATCGCACTAGATCTTTGTTCCATATGAAAATGTTGGATTCTACATACGGTTTTCTTTGAGCAGGCCGATGATCACCATGGTCTTCTTGGTTCTGATTGTAACAACAAAAGATCTCACAAGCCGAAGAGAATACGTTTGCATTGTGTTGCATGCCTGCCTCAGAGGTAGCGGTAAGGGCAAAATCGTCAGCAAGTAGAAAGTTATTTACAGTGTCTGCTGCAGCCCTAGATTAAGCCTGTAGCCTCATGCGGCTGAAAGCCGATCCTCCGATTTTGTACCTGATTCTAATGCCAGTATCAGCGTCTCCGAATGCATCCGTCAGCATAGCAGAGCACATGAAGCTGGGCACGATGGGAGCAGACACACTCTGTTCTACTCAATTTGTGATTTCAAAAGAGTAAGGTGTTTTCCCACAACCTTGTCATTGAGCCAACATTCCATCATGAAACTGGCGTATGATTGTGATAGAATTTCTAGAACACCCATATTTTTCCATTATTCTCCAGAAGCGTTCTGTTCTAAAATTTTCGAAGGCTTTGGTAAGATCAATTCGGATTTTTCATCATATAAAAACGCATATTATTTCTTTTGGTAAATTGATTATTGCTATTTCTTCTGATGAGTTAAGACAACACGGATTCATTGATAGATATAATAATTAAATTGTTGATTTTCTGCTACGAAATAGATAATTTCAAGAATTGTAAATATCAACTAAATTAAAACAATAAATTGAAAGTTGGCCAATACCGTGAACTTTGGAATATAGACTTTTTTCAGAAATTTACTATTATATATTTGTATATATATATATATATATATATATATATATATATATATATATATATATGTATATATATATATATATATGTTACGTGATAAGGGCTGTCCCCTTTTTATGTAAGTATAAAAATAGAGAGATTTAGTTAAAATGAAAATGAAATAGCATAGACGAAAGTCGAACCTCGTAATTTAGGTTTAGAAATAGATTACGAGAGAGAATTAGCGATGGAATGTGAAAACAAACTATTGTTAAGCTTAGAGATAAAATAGTTTCAAGAAAAGAATGTGCGTTGTCAATTCTGTTATGAAAATTCAATTGAGGAACGCAACTATAGGATAATTTAATAAACATGTTTTTAACATATTGGAAATATAGGTTACTGGGAATATAGGTTAAAATTCCTTTTGTAAACAAAGGAAAAAGTTTTGGACACGCATTTCCAGAACACGTGAAAGAAGACACATGTTTTAACATGTGTATGACGTCAGGGAAAATGGGAAGTTCTCGATATAGTTAGTCACTTTAGAGTTAAGCTAGGTGAAACTGAGGGATAGTCAGAGGGAGTTTGTGAACGACAGACGATAGTCTGCAGTTGGGATTCGAACGTCTAGAAGCGAGACGGTCAGTTTTGAAACTTAGAATGTGAAGCTTTGAATTCTTGATGATGAAAACCCGACCGGTCGGGAAAAGAAATAAACCCATCATGTGTTTTTATAATCGTCGTTGTGTTGTAATTATACCAAAAGGTAAAGTGAAAATTGTTATTATATGTCTTGTATATAATCAGTTTGCCCTGTATTTAAGAATTCAGGTGATAAATCATCTCCCTTTCAGTACAGACCAATAAGTCTCCTGTGTGTTATGAGTAAGTTGCTGGAATCCATATTAAATAGAGAAATAGTCAACCACCTCAGCAGGAATAACCTTCTGAGTGACACACAATATGGTTTCCGCTCTGCAAGATCTACCGCAGATGTGCTGACGGTTATATACCACAGGATTAGTGAATCTCTTAACAAAGGCTTCCTTTCTAGGGCAATTGCTCTTGACATATCAAAGGCCTTCGACAAGGTATGGCATAAGGGTCTACTTCACAAGATTTCCAGCTACGGTATAACTGGAAATGTTTTCTCAATCATTAAATCATTTCTCTCCGATAGGCTCATAAGTGTAGTGGTAGATGGACAAAAATCGGAGGCCTGCAATATAAATGCTGGAGTCCCTCAGGGGTATATCCTAGGCCCAACTCTCTTCCTGATCTACATCAATGACCTCCCTAAACACATGCTTGAATCATTCGTTGATATCTATGCTGATGACACGACCATCTACGGCAACACATCAAAGGCTGTAAATGACAAAGTTCTCTTTGATTCTCTCTACTCTGATCTCGCGCGCGTGGTTCAGTGGGGGAAGATATGGCTGGTTACCTTTAATGCATCCAAAACCAAACTCATATCCTTACATCATCAACGCTCTGATCCTCATCTGGCATCAATTGTGATGGATGGCTCTCGTCTGGGTGAGGCCCCGTGTTTTGTACAAGCTTCTGGGTTTGATCTTTACTCCTGATCTGCAATGGAACACGTACATCAAGTGTGTTGCCAAGGTCGCTGGAAAGATGGTGATATCCTTCTACCGCTCCAGAAGATATCTCACTACTGATGCAATTCTCTATCTATATAAAAGCCAAGTACGTCCAAGGATGGAATACTGTTGTCATATCTGGGCAGGAGCTGCTAAAAACAGCCTATCCTGCATTGACAGAATAAAAATAGACTTCTAGGCTTAGTGGGGGATGCCCTTTTCTCTACCCTCTAACCTCTCTCCCACAGAAGAGACGTTGCGAGCCTATCTTTGTTTTATCGTTATTTCCATAGCAGGTGCTCGTCTGAACTCCAATCTCTAGTCCCTCCTCGCCAATCTTTCACGAAAATCCCCCGTCTAGCTGAATCCACTGTGAAAAATTTCCCCCACTCTATATCTGTGCCTAAATCAAAACGCGGATTCAATGAACAAAGCTTCTTTCTTAGAACTACACGCCTGTGGAACTCTGTTTCGTCTGCCTGCTTCCCACATGACTAAAACTTGGATGTTTTCAAGTCCAATGATAACAAATTCTTAATGAACCGCCCCCGTAAGTAAACATTTCATCAAATCTCCACACTAAGGTAATGTACTTGCAATAACCCTTATCCCTGAGTGGCTTCCGGGCCTTGATAAATGATGATCACTGTGTAAAAAAATGTGGTTTAAAATGTCTTTACATACACATCTTACATACACAATATGAACACTAAGACTGTCTCAACACTATCTCCTCACTCAAAGAGTTTCTACACTTCTAATTATGAACGTTTAATATATATGATTCGCATCATAACACGAACAATCTCTCTTACAACATCTCTCTCTTTCTAAGACACAACAACAAACTCTTAATAAGACTCTCTCTTAGTAAGACACCCTAAGTCTCTAAGAAACTCTCATTAATAAGACTCCTATATTGCACACACACACACACACACACACACACATATATATATATATATATATATATATTTTTATATATATATATATATATATATATATATATATATATACACAAGTATTGTTGGAAAGCTCGGAGCGTTCTTCCTTCATTCCTTGCTATTCAACAAACATATGTGAATGAAAACATGCTGGCTTAGTACTGTATATCTATATATCTATCTATCTATATATATATATATATGTGTGTGTGTATGTATATATTAATAGCCCCTCACCTATCACTTTATATATATATATATCTATATATATAAAAATGTAACTCTTGGTTCGTTCGCAATTAATTGTCTAAAAAATCACTGGACGGATGGCTTCCACGTTTTGCTATAATATGTTTACTATATCCATGTGTGTTTTTATATATTTCTTTTTAATTATAACATTATACTTAATATTTCTGTTATAAATAGGTGGGTTTCTTTGTACGGATAGGCCATTTTTTCTTTAGGGACAATTATTTATTACCGTTTCCTGTCATGTGGCCAGTGTTTCTAATTTAGCGGTTTTCCTGCTAGATCTGGAGATTTCGTTTGCAATCTAGCGGGAAATTCTAGAAAATATGGATATATTTCGCACACACACACTCGCAAGCGCTTGAAAATACTTTAACACATAAAATAAATTTATTCATGTAAGTAAAAAAAAAGTAGCATTTATTGCGTTTGGTAACAATTATTTATTGATTATTTGTTTTGTTTTCACTTTTTTTTTCGGCTAACCATTCTTAATTCTCGCTATAAAATCGATTTTTCCAAGTACATTTTAGGTGGGGGGTGGGCATTCCTACCTTCGAAGTTTAGTTTAAAATATGAAATTTAGAAGTATTTAGTCGAAAATTGTAAAAAGCAAGAAACAACAGCAAAAAAAAAATGATATCAATACAGTAGAATTTAATTATCTACCAACCTAAATACTTTTAACATGCTAAAACAAAGTTTTTTTTAATTTTTCTAATTTCAAAATATGTTGCACCATTATTTTGATGTTTAATTTGTAGTATATTTCAATTTAACTTTTATTATAAAAAGTTTGAGTTCATGATTTGTTTCTTGCAAAAAAAAAATACCCTCTCTGAAAAAAACAGGTAAAACTAGCTGATAAAATACGGGAGCTAACAGCTTCAGATTAAATTTATTTTTGCTTTTTTTTAAAGCATCGTAATTTGTAACAATAAAACATAATTTTTACAGTAACATTACGTAAAAAAGCCCCTAAAGTCCGTATTAATGAATTCGATATAACTCGAAGAAAAATGAATTCTCGCATACTATTCAGGAAATTAAAGATTCAATTAGATCCCTATTTCAGTCACCTAAATTATTTAGGGTGAAATGAGTTTAGGAATGTATAGCCAAACCTAAATATTTTTTTTTTGCTTAATAAAATAGCATTAATACAGTAAGTTAGGTAAAATGTTCATAGAATGATCTGCTTTACGGTTGTTGTAAAAATGGAACGGAAATTTGAATTTCGTTCCCTTTTAAATTCGGTACATTTTTACATTACGTCCAACTCATCGTTCACATTCGACACATCAACTTTTATAGATTTTCGGGTATGCTGGCAATGTTAGGGGTGTCTATTCCGAAAGCCGTTCTTAACATGGGTAGATCGGTAGGTGTGTCAGAAATTCCGTGAAAAATAGTGAATAATTCCACCCCGTTTCCAAGCTTATAACTCCTCGAAAAATATAACTCAAGCCCTAATTTTTTTTCAATTAAGGGAGCAAGGACCAAGGTGTCATTAAAAAAAACAAAAAAAAACAAACAACGTGTTTTTTTTTAAAGGTTTTAAACTTCGGACTTTACAGGTAAATTTCTAAAAAAACATTATTTTTTTGTTTTAAATTTGAATATATTATTTATTGACTTTTTCTCTTTAATTTGTGATATATAAAACTTTGGTGAGTAAATTATTTACTTTTTCAATTTCAAAATGGGAGGCGTGAATTATGCGACCTCCTGTCTTTCCAAGCTCATAACTACTCGAAAAATGTAATTCAAGCCCTAATTTTTTGTTCAATTAAAGGAGTAATGACCAAGGTTTCATTAAAAAAAACAAAAGAAAAAACATACAAGGTGGTTTAAAAAAACAACAGGTTTTAAACTTCGAACTTTACAGGTAAATGTCTAAAAAACACTAGTTTTTGTTTTCAATTTGACTGTATTACTTATTGGCCATTATTATTATTATTCAATTTGTGATATATACAACTTTGATGAGTAAATTAATTATTTCTTTTTTAATAGACACTTGAAAATGGGGGGGGGCGTGGATTAAAAAAAACGTTTGTCTAAAATATCATATTCGGTTTATTGGAAAGCGCATAAAATTTCACATTGACCCTGAAAATATCGTAAAAATAGAATCAATAGAAAAATGTTGATAGATTTTTAAATCTTAAAAATGTAAAAATATTGAGTTCGTAAAATTCATTAGTTTTTTTTTAAATAAAAAAAAATATTTCTATTACTTTTAAAACAACTTTATTAGTTTATTTTGGAAGTATAATCCATAAAGAAAATAAACAACCCACTTTTAAAAGAGAAATTACGAGATGTTTATATTTTATTCGCAGTTCCGTGATAAAGGTGTCAAAAATTCTGATACATCTACTAGATTGAAGTGTTTATTCGTTGTAAACGTACCCTACAACCAATAAATGTTGACATTTTCAATGTGAATGGTAAGCTGGACTTATGTAAAAAATAACAAAAAGATACACTAAACTGACTTTTTCGTTTAAAAATGGAATTATTTCCCTTTCGTTATTAACTTTTTTTTTAATAACTATTTTGTGTTTTATATACATAAAGTACAATTGTAGAATGTTACTGTTTTGATTATATTCGTTTGAGGGGGGCACAATTAAAAAATTAAGAAAGATTAAAACGAAGCGAAATTTAAGTTTCCGTTCCATTTTTACAACCGTAAAACAGCACATACTCAGCAAGTTTTATCATAATTTATAAGCATTATGTTGAAACACTAAATCAACATTTTATTAATTTTTTTGCATAATTAATGATGGAAGTATTTTTCTGTTTATTTTCTGAACATCTGTTAAACAAAAATAATTTGTACATTCTCTTGAAAAAAAGAATAACATTTTCTCTACTTTCACATAACTCCACATAACATTCCGTTTTCAAAGAGAAACGTTTACTGACAAATTTCTTAAAAAAAAAGTGCAAGTTTTCCTGAAAAAACAACTTTCACCTAACAATTTATGGTAAAAAATTAATCTTTTTTGGGGAGAAAAAATAGCAACTTTTATTGATTAAAGAAATTGCAAAAAAAAAATAAAAGTAAATAAACGAACAAAATGCAATTTTTCTTGAGGAATGTGTTCCATTTTAACAAACTGAACCACAGCAACGCGTTGCCGGGTACAGCTAGCATATATATATATATATATATATATATATATATATATATATATATATATATATATATATATATATATATATATATTTTCACCTACTACGTATTTACTTGGATGAAAAAAATTATTACAACAAACTAGATATTTGAACAACCCATAATATGAAACAATTTATAATCAACACGATACAATAATTTCTGATTAATTAGAAGATTTAGTATTTGAGTATCGATGCGGGGAACTTTCAATTAATACATGTGTCTCAATCTTTCATCTTTCTTTGGCGTTATAATGTCTGATTTTAAGTGCCGACACTTTTCTCCACTTGTCGTGCGATTGAAATTAAATGGAAACCATAATGTGATTAAGTTGAAACATAATGTGATATCAAAAATGAGGACACAAATATTTAATTAAACTGAATTGGAAACATTAACAGTAGTCTCACGTGCAAGAATGTATCTTTGTATAACGAATTATTTCTTTTAAAAGGAACTATATTTTATCAACTATTTTAATATTGAAAATATTCATATAAATAAATAATTATGATTCCAGTCAAGAATTGGCTAGGAAATCGCAATGTAATGAAGTTGATCAGTAACAATATTCTCCAATATTTTCCAATAGAAAAACAAAAACAAAAGTCTCAAAAACAAGTAATCAGAGGTCAAGGTTATACATGGAACAAGCTTCTCTCTATTAAATATGTTTCCTATTTCATTGTAGTCGATTAGTACAAATATTACCTGATGAATGAATTAAAGGAATTGTTTTAACAACCATTAGGTGCTAACGTGGATTCGTTGCGAAATCTGAAAATTTCTGGTTTTCTCCTGACTGATGATACAAATCAACTCCGTTTTGGCGGATTCTGAGTTCTATTGCATAATCCAATTAATTGAACATGCCACTTCTAACATAGTCGCCTTAGATCGCGCAGACACGGATGTCGATTTGTTACCACCTTTGGTAAGCTAAAAGATAACGAAATGAAAACAGTAAAGTGAGAGGGAATGGAACCAGTTTAATTGCTTATAACTCGAACGATTTCAAACATGAAAAATAACAAGCCCAAATGAGGTTTGCTCTAAGAATCGTTAGCATATCCATAATATGTATGAAAATGCCAATACACCGTTTTTTTATTCAAAACTGACATAGATACTGGGCGTTGCCCGAGTAGACATTATATTCGATTAGGACATCCCTGCTTTACTAAGGATATTGAGCAGTGTCATCAATACCCGCACAACAATTTCAAAATTAAAAGAACGGATTAAAACACAAAAATATAATCGCTCCAAAAAGTAGAATTACGTGACAACGTTCCCATCAGATATTTTGGCAGAAGGGATATGAAGAGGCGCTATTTTCAAGAGATTGGGCACCTTTTGTTGCACGTGCGCCCCCAATAAATATATGAATCAAAATAGGTGTTCTTTCAATCAAAATAATATTGAGTGGCTCGGCGATGGGCAGGCTCGAACATGAAACGTGAAAGAGAGAAGGAAGGGTAAAAGTTACGGAAAATGTTTTTGCCCACATGATCACATGTGTTTATGATGACATGACGGTGAAAATAAGGTTTTTGAATATAATTTACGTTTCATACGTGTGCGTGACTTTCGAAAAAACGATGCGAAACAATACCACCCCTCCTTAAAAAAGTGGTCCAGTTGACTGGTACAGCATTTTTTTTTTCATTTTTATTAATGTTCACGTATTATGAATCCAGGGTATTGCTTTCTCAGATGGTACCGGTTTCAACGGAATGGAATGCGGAACAAAAGTTTTTTAGCAGCCAAACACACACACACACACACACACAGACACAGATACACAGACGATTCCCCTTTATATAATAGATTTCTTAACTGAAAAAAATTGCTGAGGTCATGTGAAAAATCGTAAATGCATAGTTTATATTTACGTTACCGCCATAATAAAAGGGGATGTTCCTTGGCAAAATTGTGGATGTTAGATATGAGAAAGACGAAATATCAGATATGACCATATGACAGTAATGCGTTTACTTTCTATAAAATAAAAGTGCACGGTAAGATATTCGAAGTAGTATTTAAAACCGTGTCATTGGATAATGTTTCTATACTTCTATTTATAACTATGTCATTGGACGATAATTTACTATGTAAGGATTTGCCGGCTGTAAGGGCACCATTTTAATTCCCAGGGAGCATATTATTTCCTATTCTCTTGTTATATTTCAAACCTAACATATTTCTATTATAACTTGAACGGAATAAGATATCCCTAAGAGATTATGTTAAAAAAGTAGAACATTCATAAACTGTTTGTTCCCATAATAACATAAGAGTTTGTTAAGTCTGATTAAAATATTTTTGGACGAATTTAACATGCCTTCACATTCTTTTTATTTCACAATGTGGTCATTATATGAGTAATTCATTCAGGTTACATCTCCTAGTATTTTTGTATATTAATACAAATATAGATGCATGTGTATGTTTATGTATACATATGTACAGGATTTATCTATATAATTGATTATCATCCCTTGTGAACATGTGAATAAAGTCAGGCCCCTGATTTCACTAAGGTTAAGGTCTTGTAAACATTGTGAATTCCATATAGAAACGTAGATTTAATTTGAATAAAATAAAATATGTACCAAGTGCGCTTGAAAGCCAAATCTCAGCGTAATAGAAGGAAAGTTAACGTCTGTTATTTAATCGATTTTTTAAGTGAAAGTAGATACAAGAATGACTAACAATTCATATCTCGCACCCCCCACTTACAGTGAATCAAGTTTTTACATGAATTTTTATCACTAAAACGTTGTTAGTTTATAAGGGCTTAATCTTGTTAGAATTCTTTTCTATAAGCTAATGTATGGGGACTTGAAATACGAAATATGTCTCCTCCATTTTAAACAAACTTTCTACAAACGTTAACTTAAGTTAAAGCACAGAGTGTTTTTCGGAGATTGTATATTTCTAAATCCCAATATATATGCCGTGGCTGGTCGAAAGCATTAACAATATTATCATTTTGTTCGAAACTAAATTTTAATCAGCTAATTTGTATCGAAGATAAACATTATTAATATAATATACGAAATAATAATAATAATAATAATAATAATAATAATAATAATAATAATGCATATATATATATATATATACATATATATATACTAGCAAAAGTACCCGCCGTGTACTGGGTTCAAAACAGCCTACAGAAAATGGACTCTGATTTATGAAAGCATGATAGGTTATGAAAAGGAAGGGTTGTAAAGAGATAGCTTCGAGTTTGGGGGTATAAAAACAAAAGCAAAATATGATGAAAGTAAAAATAAAATAGATAAACCTCATAATTTATTATACCATACCTGTTCACACTGAAACACTTATCACAATATTCTGTGGATCTATATTAAAAAACCTGGTTAAACTTTGTGACATATTTCCATTCTATGGAGGTCAGGCGCGAACGAACACCCCATAATTTTATTATACCATATTTCTTCAAACTGAAACATAATTATCAAAGTATACTTACGGAAATAGATAGGAAGTGTCTTTATTAAAGTTTGTGCCTATTTCCATTCTATGGAGGCCAGGCGCGAACGCAGACCCACACTTTATTATTTTACTTCTTTCCATGATAAAAATTGATTAATCACTTCTTTTCCAACTTAACTATTTTCACTTTATATTGTTTTATAATAAAACTATGTTTATTCGTGAATGATTCCATTAAATACAGCCCACCGGGTGTTGCCGTTTTTCTTGTTAGCAGCATTGTTGTATAATGTTGGTTCGTTATACTATAGACAAACATATTTATCTTGATCCATCTACTTCCCGTGGCCCAGATGACTGATTAGAAGAAAAATAAATAACATTAAACATCTGACATCAGACGCAAGCGGAATAGAACACACATCTAATTTAACCGTGTTTTTTCTCATGATAACTCGAGAGTCAACCCTTTGTTTTGTTTAGTCGAGAAAAAGAATGCTGCTTCCTTAAACATATATAGAAATATAATTATTCTATGAAGACTGCCTTTCTGGTAGAATGAATCTTTACTAGTACACTTAATCTATATAATATTTAGCCAAGTCATTCATGTTCGTGTGTACCTTATCATTTTCCACACAAATAAATGTTGGTAATTTGATGACAGTAAGAAAATAGAATCGAGATGACCATTTACCATTAATGATTCTAATATTATGTTGTCCCGTAAACTGAAAGAGTACAATTGTATGACCTTCATTTCAAAAATGGACATTCATTAGTTTGAAAAAAAAGTTAGCCGCTAATAATTTTACTGTAAGGATACTAAGTGTATTACTTATTTTACAAAATATTACACCGGTTAATTTTGAATCTATACTTCTGTATATTTTTTGTGTTAGTTTTTATATTCATATTTAAATCCTCTTTCTATTTATTTAAACATGAACATTCAACTTTGCCCTATATGAGTCGTGGAATTGCATTCACTAGAAAAAGGTCTAGCTCATTTGTATATTCCTTTAAACATTTATTTTAATTAACTCTCTATTAGTTTTTTTTTTTTTTGGTTTTCTCATGAGATGATCATCTTTAGTTTACTATCACGTGTAATTATATAAATGAAGATAATCTACATCATTTATAATTGCGTTATATGAACGTAAAACTTTAGTAGTAAACTCAAAACTCTGTTCATATATAATTAGGTATACGTATATATTTTTCTTTGATAATTTTTCCTACTAAACTACTCCTAGAGTTTTTTTTTGTCTACAGTCATAGAAACTTTATTAATAAGGTAATTAAGCCCATGCGAAACTTTATATTTACGTTTTAGCCTTGGAAAATCCGTACACAAGTGTGAACCCCCCCAAAAAATGGAATTCCCAGGTGACGATCGAACGCCGGCATTACAAATATGCATGCATAACGTAGTAGCTATTAGGCAATTATGGAATTGTTAACATTGCACATAACACGTCATCATATATCAATCAGGGCCAAAAATGAAGAGTAAGCTAAACGTTTTGGTTTCGATTTTCGGTGGTGGCGCATGAGCCATTTTTTAATCTTTAGATCATTAGTATATATTGGTATCAATATAATATAATAATAAATATGAAATCTGCATTAATTAAAATATCATATATAAGCGTATTTTCCGAGTGGACAATGCCGGGTGTCCTGCTAATAAAAATAAGTACACTCCCAAAGGTTTTATTCGTTTAACTTATTCAAAACAATAGTTAGTAACAATTATTTTCATGTAAATAAAAGGGTGGAATTTTCTTGATTAGTATTAAAAAGGTCAGACATGTTTTTCTTTTAAAAAGTAACGTGAAATTATTATAGGATCTCTCTTGTAAGATGCATTTTAATCTGTAGCTGCATGATCAACGACAGCAGGCTTATTTTGTTTTGCCATATTTAAAACACGAAGAATCAGTTGTTGAACTGCATGTCCCTATCTGATTACAAAAGGATGAAACTGTTATATATGACCTTGAATTTTTCGTTTTGTATAAGTATTCCAAAATTTTTGCAATTGAAAAAAATGATTATTCAAAGAATGATTTATCAATGCAGGCTTAAATTGTGCGGTTCGGTTACTGTTTGCAGTGCCGGAAATTCAGTTAAAATAATGATCTTCGTCAAACTTTCCAACGGTAAATTTTAAAGTCAATATCCTATGATATGTACAGTACAAAATTGTAAAGTTGCGAATCTCAACGATAGAAAAAGAAGAAGTGATCGACAAAATTGTCATATTTTCTTTGCCATTCAATTACCACTAGCTATCTGGTTTAAATCAGTCGTAAGTTTGATCATGTTTAAATTAGGACCAACTTCGATCATTGAAACCGTTGGATCCGATATGCTATTAATACTGACACATTTATAAAACAATCCTTATCTTGTCGTCTTGATGGAGTTAAAAATCTAATTTCATCGAAACAGATCAATACTTTGTAGAGCTCCTGTATAATTAATGTCTCATTATTTGTTTTGTGTTTTACCGTTAGTATTCCAGGGTCTTGCGGTGTTGAACAAGATAATTAAGGGTCTGATGACCCGAGATATTTTAAAGTGTATGTTATTTCTGGTGCGAGTTCACTTACAGAAATTATTTTAGAAGTCGATAGTTGTGAGGTTGTGCAGGAGAAGCAAATCTGCTGCACTATCAAATCAGATTGCCCAGAAAGCTGGCAGATTTAGTTTGATCGATCGGTGTAAAGTTGCTGCTTGAAGGCCTCTGGGAAGATAAAACGAATTACAGCCATCACCTCCACTCCAAAATAACATTAGAACGGGTCGAAAATCTTTTGAACATAAGATACGTGTTATTTTATTTCTAGCTTTAAGAAGACGAACATTTATTTTAATTTTTTATTACATTTACGTAAGGAATAATTTATATATGCTTAGAATGAGAAAATTGAACTAGTATGCGCGCCCTGTTTAAATATCACAACTCTAAATATCATCATAGCAAGAGCATTATATGTTTGTGTGTACGTCATGTTTAAAGACAAATGATTGGCAGAGAAGATCAACGAATTTTATTCTGTTTTGGGTTATACTGATTTCTCTTTGGATGTTTCGCCTTTTAATTGTTTCATCGATTTTACCACATAAAAATTAATAGTTTCTGGATCGAACCTTTTAACTATACATACAATATCCAATTCTTTAAAATACACTATGTGACGTTTTTACAACCTGTTATGGTTCTGGTTAATGTAACTTTCGACATTTTCATGTGTATATTGTCGAATTCATGAGACTTCATGTAACTCACTCTACTTCTATCATCGCTACCTGTGTATACGTCTCTAGTACGAACTTTAGAATAATTGAAGCTGTTTTTAGATTCTGATTATGAATAATAATAATAATAATAATAATAATAATAATAATATTATTATTATTATTATTATTATTACTACTACTACTACTACAATCACTATTACATCTATGATGCATATGAATAATACATGAAGTGGACGAGTAAAAGAGATAATTTGAACAATCGGATAATTGCAAGAGTCATTAATAAATGTTTTCGCGCAGAAAAAAAGATGTAAAGACATAAACATATGAACATTATCGATTTTGAGGAATCGTCTAGGACATGAATTGAAAATATGTATTTTCTTCGATAAGGAATGTAAACTTACGCATAAGATTGTATGCATTTCGTATTCTTCGAGCAAAAGCTCAACATTTTCTTATTAAAGTTATAAACGGCTTCCGTGGTTTCTATAAAGGAAAATGGAAAAAGAAAAGAAAGAATGCTATAAACATATGATTTCGGATGCGTTGATTCGAATCGAGATTTTACCGAAGCCTGAATAGATAATTAGACGTCATTTATAGATTTTGAGATTGCCTTAAGGGTTGGGCTGTCTCACGCGTAACTATCATTGATTGGATATAGTGCCATTTTTAATATATATATATATATATATATATATATATATATATATATATATATATATATATATATATAGCGCATTCGTGTCCATTTATATATCTGATATATCTGAGGAGGCATCCGTTGATTTAAAGGACAAAGTAAAACGTGATAAATATATAAACAAGTTACTGTATCTATCCATAATTGCCAAGGATAAATGTAATCTTCAATTTTTCGCAAATCTTTAAATATTTTCCTGTGCAATTGATTTATTCCTGCCCATATTTATATAAGAAAACAGAAAACACATATGACATAAAATACTAGCATACATACATGGGTACATATATATATGTACGTGTATAGATACATATATATGTATATATATATATATATATATATATATATACATATATATGTATAAGTTCCGTGGTTCAATTTTAAATTCTGAAAAAAAGCAACATATAGAGACATATATTAGATTTAAGAATTTATTGATTGACATAGGAATATATAGAAGGGATTATTTTAATTTCCTAAGTTTTTAATTTTTTAGTAATATCTATCCGGTTTTTCATCTTAATTTCTATATCTCGCTTATATATATATATGATAATTAAATAGATTGGGTTTTTAGATGTACATCTAATGAAATGAACATAAAAGAGTGCTCAATAGAAGATAGAGAAATCTGTTGGGTCCTTCAGCCCCACTTTCTTTCTCACTTCGAGTCTGAACTTTCTTTAGGAAGGGACTTTTCTCTCGTCTCAGGGTTTTCTCTATTCCAGCAAAAGCTCGGTTGCGTATCCATCCGAGTTCGGTCTTTTATTTTTCTCAAATCTAGGCAATTCTCGCGGTTAGTCTCAACCTCTTTCCCATAAAACCAAGTACGTTTACCTTTCTTCTTCTAAGTCTTATTCCTCTCCCAGCCCCTGTCTGTTGACAACAAACAGAGCAGACGTTCTGTATTTTGGAGGTACGTGCATTAGAAGAATTACTACTACACTATATGGTTTGTTTATTATACAAACAAAATTGGTTATATATGTGCATGCAAATTTCAGTAGAGTCCCTATTTTAAAGGCCAATATGTGTGTGCATGTGTTTATTCAGCTATAACAGTTTATGTTATTCAAAAGAGTGTTACTTGTGTAGTTCAGTAGTGCAGAAGTAGGTCTATAATTTTTTGTTTAACATTAGTGTAAACTCTGTAAATGTAAGAAATTACATCTATAAATTTATGTAAAAGTAAGGTTTTAATATGTATATATATATATATATATATATATATATAATCATGCATGTACATATATATTTGGGCATGTGTATGTGTGTGCTCGTGTGCGTGCTTTATACGGACAGCTATTAACAGGTGCACATGTATATGGCCATACATGCGGATTGTAATATTTTATAGATGTTGGCCAAATATTATTAATGTACAGATAACGCTTGTATATCGACATTACTATAACATGATGAAGGTGGTAGTGTCAATCGGGATATAAGTGTAGTTCTAGGTAGTCCCGATTTGAACATCCCCTGAAGCCCAATAACGTGGTCTCGTTCGATTGAACGATGACTGGGTTGGTTTGAGATACCTATTTTTCTTGTCTCAACAGTGATTCGTAGGCAAAAAGCAAAAATAAGGAAACATATAATATAAAATCTCAAATATTCCTAATTATTCAACGCAAAGTCTCCAGGGTAGGCATACCTTGCGGACCGGATACGTGGCGCTAAGTCGGCCACTTTCTATCTTGCTTGCTGTTCGCTGAAAAAATATTAAATCAATTTAGTATCATTCATTTACAAGTTAATCACAAGTTCTTTAAGCGACAAATAACTGACTCTAAGCGAAAGCTCAGGTTTTTGTTTGGTAAATTTTGTTTACAGGAAATTATTATTTTAAAAATTATAATTAGAAGAAAAAGAAAAAAACATATATGCGATGTCTTTTTTCTTTACAAGCAGTTTGCTTAAACAATCAAACGGGAACTTATTTCGACAGCCGATTTCTCTTCTCCTTTTTATCGGTAGGTCAGTAAACCAGGGACGGTACCCAGTGCTGGAGTGAACAGTCCCGACACTTAAATTGCTTGAGGATTTATACTTTTCGACTGGCGAAAATCGCTTCTGCGCCTCCTTCTATAGCTAGGTAGCGGGTGAGATTTGGCAAGTCTGAGTTTCTCATTCAACCAATCCTCTATATATTACATAATACTCTGACTCGCCCTAATTGGATAATAGGTGGATTCACGTGCATATTAATAAGGTTATTTTCTCATCACAAGTTTTTCACACGTCCAAATCGGATAGCCTTGATCTCCAGCTGACATCGCTGAAAAAATAATACTATTCGACGCTCTGTAACTATTCTGTTAAAAAACAATATTATTATTAATGTTCCCGAATTTATTGTTTTCCTTCATTTATATTGAATTACTAATCAAATCGTTCTAACAAGCAAGGCCGCCTGCTGGTAGCCAGGATAGGTCACAAAAATAAAAGCTCAGTCAGCTCTCATTCGTCGCTCAATGAAGCTATTTTCGACCACAATAGCATAATCTTTATTACGTTCAAATTGAAGTTAATGGTATTGATATACGGACTCACCCATGCACAACATATGATTTGTTTTGAACAGTATAAAGATACTGAGAGATGTCAAATCTCAGTGCCATCGGCGTGGTGTGTGTGCATCGTGGTACACCCTCTTGACATTAAGTGCTCCGATTGTTGTCATCTGTATATTCTGTTCTTTTTTCCAATAGAAATACATTTTTTTCACCCAATTATGTGTCATTGGTTTTTAATAAGCCTTCCAGGTCACAAAAGGTGTCTAAACACAATCATAAGTATGCGTCCATATTTCATATGGAAGAAATATGTCTACAAAGAAAGCAACTGAAATCGATAATTATGATTCACCTACAAACTTGCACGTATTGATTAATAAACACTGTACTAGACGCTAGCCCAGGAAAGTATAATAAATCACATACACACATAATATAAATTTGCACACACACTTCACGAGTAGAAATAATTCATGAAAACCAATTACTTCAGAGACCCAAATTCACAAATTAATAAATTAATAAATTAATAAATTAATAAATTCACAAATTAATAAATTAATAAATTAATAAATTCACAAATTAATAAATTAATAAATGCCCCAACACAAAAAATCCATAGAAAGGCATCACCCACACATAAGCACTCACTTTACACAGAATATTTTTCTTAAAGGAAAGCCACCATACTTTGCGTTTACCAACTTAATAGTAAAAAAGGTAATGTAATACTAGGAATACAGGAAATACTAAAAACTACTAAAAATATGTCTAATAGCCCAATACGTTTAATTAGTATTAAAAATATGTCTTCAAAAAATGTGATAAAGATTTTATATTTTTAATAGTAGTATAAAATTATAGTATCAATGATTTATATCAATCTCTATTAATATAAACATGTTTTGCCTCTTTCTCGTTTTATGCATATTTTCTTCGTGTTACGACTATGCGCTCATCATAATGTTTGTAATGCCTCAATTTTTTTATTAAATCTTAAAATAGCAGATCCTTATTAGTAACTTTTAACAGGCTAATATTTTGCATCCTATAAAAAGACAGTATTTACAATGAAATGAGTTACATTGATTTTTAGGTTTTATTAACAAATATTCATTAAATTACCATAGAATCCAAAGTTTAATTAAAAACGTCGAAAAACAGTAGAAATTTAGGCTCCAGCAAATTATATTCTCGCAAGTAGAAGCGTTTAGTAGCTAGACAAACTTTTAAGTATAGAAAGCATTTTGTGTCGTATGGTTTCGCGCTAAGACAATGGACAAGCACATCTATTATTTTCGACAATGAAAGCACCATTTACGAAGACCTGAAGGCTAATAAATGATAAGGGTTTATAAATGTCAGATGATAGTTTTGTAATTTTTAATTAGGTAGATGACATAGAATTGTTATTATTTAGGAGAGCGGTGAGTGTTGTGCAAATAATTATTGCTGCTGTTCATTTTGCAGTTTTAAGAATTGTTCCAATGCACTTTGTGAGGAGTCCATTTTTTGTATGATGAATAAAATACTGAATTTACGGAAATAAGTAAAACTGTGTTAGGATTAACCAGTTTTTGTAGTTTAAGAGCAAATGGGGAAAAAGAAAACAGTAATTTGTTTCCTTCAATAACATTTCAAATGAACATTGATCATAGTTTTAAATTTCAAGCGAATAGCTTTTCCCATAGCAGAGAAAAATATACACCCATCCACCCATATATATATATATATATATATATATATATATATATATATATATATATATATATATATACTAAGAAATGTTCAATATCCCTTTAAATCACATATCTTTTCATAGCACAAAAACGTTGACTGAAATAAAAACAACGCGGAAACCGTATCCACTTTTTTGGAGCAAAAAAGAATGTTCGCTGACGCACTTATTTAATGATGCGAAAAAAATCGTATTTCTCTTTCTTTTGTATTAACAGTGACGCCAAGTGCCTTGACAGTGTCAAGTAATGAACGAAAAAATATATACAACTATTCTTACTTTCCACAAGGGGACAATAAAAAAGTTTTAGTCCACGTACTTCGCAAGTGCCTATTGTTCTCATTTCATCTGTGTTTTCTGAACACTTGTTTGGTTTAATTCAGCTTTCCCTCGTGAGTTCTTTTGAATACTAAGTGTATTTAAAACTCGAGTGACATATGTGAGTTCGAAATCTCACGTCACCACTGTAATAGCCCCGCTAGAGGGCTACAAAGAAAACCAGAACGCCAAAATAAAGAAACCACATGTATTGCGAATACTATAAAAGGTGGGTTATTCGTTGTAGCGGACGAACGACCTAAGTCATTTCACTGGATATCGACTAGTTTTTTGTTTCATACGGAGCAAAATGTGACACAAGGTCGTTTTTAATGCGGGAGATAACAAACTCCCGTTAAAAGGGGGCACTCCCCAAAATAAATTTGACTTACTATTGAAGAGTTCCCACTCCTTTGACTTATGACAATCAATTTGAGTGCAGCATCTAAGCAGACACCAAACTTCAACCACCAGTCCAGTACGAGTACTGGATATAGACTAGTTATTTATTTGTTTCTCAAGAAACAAAATGTGACACAAGGTTAGTTTTATGTGGGAGATAACCAGCTTCCCTCAAAAGGGTATTCTGCAAAAATAAAATTGCCCTAGTATAGAAGGGTTTATCCCTCCATTGATTGAGGACAGTTAATTTAAGTACAGCATCCAAGCATACCCCACACATCAATGACTAGCCCCGTACAAGTACCAGGTCTTGGTTAACACCTTACAACATAATATTTCGATATTATTGAGATTGGAATAGTCTATTCGTAGGTAAAATATGTTAATTTCGCCACAATAATTATGATTAGAAAAACTATTTTTTCATTGAAATGGAGTGGGAATAAAAATCACTTGTCAATAAAATGAAATTAATTATATTTACATTTGACGATTACTAATTCAATTATGTATAAGATCTATTGTTTACATTTCATTAAACTCTGATGTACCGGAGTGTTAAGAATGAATTATCTTTTTCTTTTTTACTGCATGAAACTAAATTAAATTAAATTAAATATGGCCGACGCCAAACACGATTTCACCTAGCAGGTGTAATTTAAAATAAATATTAATCGCTTTATAAGATTCATATGCATAGAAATAAGTAGATATCCACACATAAATTACTTTATATAAAACTGATTAATACTGAACGTCCTATAAATAATTGAAAGCTATTTGATGGACGTGTAATTTGTTAAAAACTGATGTAATCATTTTAATTTACAAAGTTAATATTTTTTACTTTCATTGGGAGTATGATGCCATGTATATAATTCTTGCTTAGTAGAAGTAAATTGTCGTCATATGTTGGTATCTAACATACATAAGTGTGTATGGTCTGTACAGATACACTATGTGCAATAGCCGAACAATCGGAAAAGTGCAATTTATCTGAGAGTCCTTAAGCAAACAAACAACTAGATAACAAGAATGTGGTAGACAGACGTATAAAAAGCGGTAGGTCTTTCCTTTGTAATTTGTAAATAATGACAAATGAGGTGCATAAAATAAAATGGTTTAAATAAATGTCAATCGAAAAACAAGATATATTTCCACATGTATTTTATTTAATTAAAATATATATGAACATTTTTAACTCAGAATAAGCATAATACATACCTACATACACACACACACCACACACACATATATACATATATATATATATATATATATATATATATATATATATATATATATATAGGGAGATAGGTAGATATAGATAGAAAGAGAGAAGGGGAGAGAGAAACAGATGTAGACAGGCAGACATAAAGGTATGCACAGATATATGTATGTTTGCAAATATGTTACTGTTTTATATATAAACTAATATTATTATGTACTTATATATTACGTAATTTTCCTTCGACATTTAATAGTTAGAGTTTGGTTGTATTAGATAAAAATACTAATGGCATGTTTGCAACTAGAAGCGTTGTGTTTGATTACCGTATAGATTTTTCATGTCTTACGGTCACAAATTCCTTTGTTGAATAACTATGCTATCACTTATAAAATAAACGTTAATTATGAATAAAATTTTATACACCATTCAATTAAATTGTTCAAGTTTCCACCGAGGAAAATATGCAACCAGTTACTTAAATAAAGTCTTAAATAAATTGAACGATTAATGTTTGACCTTGTAATGAACGCATGCAAAGAAGACGTCCTGAAACTTGGTGACAATTTGTAAACCCTATACTTTCCTACTTGGATCTGTCGTTTATTTAATTTATATACTAGTACAAGCAGTGTGTCGTCGTCGTCAGAAAGAACACCGATACTTTTTTTATGTATCAAACATACATAAAAATTAAAATGTATGTTTACTCATGAAGTTCTACACATTTGCGATGTAGTACACTTTGGAATTTTGTTATCTACATTGAAGAATTTTGTGGGTGAGACTTGTATTTGGAGTAACAATAGTTCTTTGAAAAATTGCATTTTTATTCAAGGTAAATGCATATTTGGATTTGTTGGATTTTAATTAACACTTTGCAATTTCATCATACGTTCGACTTTTTATTACATTTATTAAATTTTCAGTTTCTTCATAAATCCTTTATGTTATTTTGCATAGATTAAAATCCAATACATGAGACATCATGATTGTAAACGGCTTAAAGTCGCCTGACCTAGCATTTTTTAGAAGATCATAACGAAGTGAAAACCCAAATCCATCGCTTTATAAATAGAACTGACGTCTATTAAACGCATGAAAGTCGAGATAATAACAGAGTATGTTAAAACGGATGAAACAATAGCGAATTTATTAAAAATATCTGAATATTAAGTGATAGATTACTAATTCTTACGGTTCTTAAAATTGTGCGGGGAATTTAAGCCGTTTACCGCTGTAATAAGTCAGAATGAAACAGAAACGTGATTTTAATCCATGCAAAGTAACACAAAAGAGTAACGAACACACCTAAAAAAATAATGAGAGACAAATAAAGAATCTCCAAATATTGTGTTACTTATGTATACACACACACACATATATATATATGTATATATATGTATATATATATATATATATATATATATATATATACTCACACTGGTAGTAAATAAACCATTTATAAACACCTAATTTAGTAAAGATTTACTGAACTACAGTAGAACCCCGGGATACGGCATACTAATTGTAAAAAAATACGGTACATTTTATAATCCACATGTATATAATAAAAAAATTAAGACCGTAAGGCCCAAGAAAAACATCGTATTCCACAGCGTAACATGAAAAAAACTGCATGCTATATATATGTATAACAGGGTTTTACTGTACTTCCAATTCAACTAGGTTGTATTTGTTTTAGTCTTAAATTATGTGGTATGATGAGAATTGAATCTTTGAAAATCATGCGCTATATTAAAGTATTTTAGTATAAGCCTTACTGTTAAATATATATTGGATTACAACACTCGAATTCAAATTCAAGTCAAACCAAATGTAGTTATCTGCATTCTCAGTTGAACATGTCAGCATGCACGTAAACTGTTTGATCAAAAATAGCAGATGTGTCCAGAACAGATTTGCTTTTATTATACCGCCATGTAACGTTTACATAAAAATACGAAAACAACCAGACAAAGGTAAACAATGTAAATTTATTTCTAATTAAGTTATTTATATGGATACTTAATATTTCAAAGATAATATTTATAGTAACGTTTAAGGTACATAGAAAAACATTGAATACACGAGAAATTTCCAATTACTTTTTCGTAGGGGTGCTTTTGGCTTCAGTTGATAGAGATTATACAGAAGTAAGCTTTGCTTTCGTAAAAAGTTGCATCGCCTGAAGAGATCTCTCGTCACTAATATCTAGCTGATCGAAAGATGTTTATGACTGTATAGCAACATATTACTGCTTATGTAAAAACAAATAAAAAATATACCTTACCTTACTTCGTTATTGAGCTCTCTTATAAACCTCCTAAAACTTCGTTGGTTTCTTTACCTCGAGAAAAATACAAACCTCGGATTATATATATATATATATATATATATATATATATATATATATATATATATATATATATATATATATATATACAGTGCCGCTAAAAAATCCGCATCTGCCATTTTCATTTAAGTTAAATTGAATGCAACTGATTAAACAACCTATGCCTTATTTAATACGCCTTTTATTCCTCTATAATTTGACTTTTTATTGAAGTATTCTAGGGTTCATGTCCATTTGAAAATTATCTTCAAATCGAGAAAGCAGAAAGAAATTCCGCAACACAAATACAGCAAGAACACAATGAACTAGTTATAATTTAGTATCATAGCCCTTCTGCAATTTGGCAGTTTGCAAATTTTCGAGCATTCCCCTTAATTGGTTTGCGGCAATACTCCGGTGAAAGGGGGCCCCACTTCTCTTTAATTGTT
Organism: Euprymna scolopes; assembly: GCF_053919585.1. Classification (NCBI taxonomy): domain Eukaryota; kingdom Metazoa; phylum Mollusca; class Cephalopoda; order Sepiida; family Sepiolidae; genus Euprymna; species Euprymna scolopes. The sequence continues at coordinate 1,857,855 of NC_136513.1, forward strand.
GTCCAACTCCAAATTTGTTATCTAAATTCTTGTCCAGATTTGAAATGTTATCATTGCGAGCTGTTGTTTTATGTAATGCCATACGTTTTGATAGGATTCATGTACGGAGATTGTGCAGGCCAACTAAACCAGGAATGCCATGCTTTTCAGGGAACCTCTTGGCATTGCCAGCTGTGGTAATGGGTAGAATTATCCTGCATGCAATGAGATTATCGTCCAAATTCTTGCCAAAGTAGGGTAGAAAATGTTCGGTCAACATATTAATGTAATGGTCGAATTAACTCGACCTTGCATGCGAACTACAGCTCCCGGACCATTGGTACTAATTACGCCCCACACCAAAACTGAATATTAACCACCTTGTAGCGTTGAAACTTTGAAATTTAGGATTAAATTATTTGTACTTCTTTTGACGGAAGTACTGCCTACCATCATTGCCTAGCCTATTGAATTTGATTTCGTCGTTAAAAATCATATTCGATTCAAATGAAGAGTAATGATCTTTATTGCGTCTGACGAATCTAGACATCGATTTCCTTTGTTTATGGAAATCCTTGATTTGCAAAGAAACATACGTTAAACGTGCATATGCTTTCTCAAACGTAAAAACACACTTGTATGTTGGGATGATCTCTAGAAAGTATTTTTACTAGAAGTTTAAACTAATAAATATTATGATTGTATTATTACTATCAGCACTGCAATATTGTTTTAAAATACAAAATCAAATAAAGAAGAAAATTAAAATATAGTTTTTGGCATCAGAAAATAGGTACAAATTTTTACGATTTCGATACCGATTCCGATACACCAAAAAGTTACGATTTTTCAGATTCCTGATTACAGTCAATCTCCCCCCCATATATATATATATATATATATATATATATATATATATATATATATATATATATATATATATAAAATAACTACACAGATTGTTAAAATCATTACTAATTGCTTTTATGCTGTTTCCTTGCGGTTAGTGTATACTGTTAGACCGCGTTTCCTCCTTTTTGCAAGGATAGTTTGCCTTACGTCCTCAATAGTAACATTGTATACAGTTTTTCATGCCAGTGTGACGCTGGTTACGCGGGGCGGACCTCCTTGCATTTGAGGACTCGTATAAACCAACACGTTCCTTCTAAAATTAGACAGGGTAGAGCAGGATCTATGAATCTCCCTTGCTCTACAACTTTGGACTCTGCTATTGGCCAACATTTGGTTGATAATCCATGTTGTGCCAATCAGTATAAAATAGAGTGGTTTTAGGTACTGCATAGAGCGGACTCCAAAAATCATTTAAGAATTTTGGAGTCTGTCTCTATTACCTTTCGTAAACCGTCTTTATGCCGGCAGAAGGATACGGTGAAGGCGTTGAATCTCTCTGGGGAAATTTGATACCCCCCCTTTTTTTTTGTCCTTCCCTCGCGGTGCCATTTTAAACGCTTTTCACCAATAAATTTACTTTTAATCGTCTTTCTGGCACTTTTAGATCTTGTTTACTCGTTCCCCCCTTTTGCTCTTTATTTCGACATTATTTAATTTTTATACTATCGATTCTCTCCTGACGAGATGATAGTCGAAAGAGCTTTTGAGAGATTTCCGCCCCTTTTATTTAAATGTATATATATATATATATATATATATATGTACGCACACATATATATGTGTGTGTGTGTGTGTGGGTGTGTGGGTGTGTGGGTGTGTGTGTGTGAGTGTGTGTGGATGAAGCAATGTTTCATGGTAAACTACTTATGGTCTCTTAAAACTAAATATAAAGCAATGGTAATCTACTCATGGTAAACAACTTATGATCTCATAAAATCAATATATGAAGCAATGTTTCATAGTAAATAACTTATGATCTCTTAAACTACTATCTGGACTGCAGATTCGATTGTAAACGCGATAGAGCAAGTTAATATAGTGATTGCAGGTTATTAAGTGACTAAATTGTTCTCCAACAAATGATAACAGAATATAAAATCTAGTTAGTTTTTTTTATATAGTTTTAAAAGTTACAAAACATCCAAGATTATATATATATATATATATATATATATATACATATTCTAAGGTAAACTGTTACATTTAGTCGCTACAAACAGTCATTTGCTTCAGTCAATGAGATTTCATCAGACAAACCTCAACCATTCCATGCTAAAGAAAAAAAACGAAAAAGATGAGTTCTTAAAAAAAAAACACACAATTTGGAGCTTTATAAAAAAGATGGATAAAAATATAGAAGTACTTAAACCTTTTCAGAAAATCGTTCAAACATTCCCATAACCTATATAAAGAGCTGGATATTAAGACAATCTATATAATCATAAAACTCATATGGCATTGTAACGGGTGTTGTAACCCACATCCAGTTTGCAACTTCCGGTTGCGCATGCGTACATAAAAATAAACCCACCGTAAACAAATAAACACAATCGCTACTTTTGCATATTATTACTTGTGCACTTAAATATTACCGTTATTATTTAGAAATTATTATTTAACTTGGGAAGGGTGGGCATATTTTGCAACTATTTTGTATTACAACTATACTGTTCCAATTTCCTTACAAATAAATCAACTTTGACCCGTTGACAACCAGAATAATCAACTCGACATTAAAACGTATTGTTTACTGTGTACGTTTTCAGCCTCCTAATTGTTGTTTTTTTTTTCGCGTTTAAAGTTGTTAGAACCTGATAAGAAATCTCACTTAATTAAGCGAAAACAACAAAAGTTTTCTTAAAAACACTCAAATTGTACAAAAAATGTTGTAAATGAAAAGCATTGTCTTAATTAGTTTTATTGATCATATTAACATATAAATTAAATATTTGACCCAATGGGTCATGAATGTTCGTTTAAAATAAATGAAAAAGGTTGCATTTTATTTTCATTTTCTATTTAAAAGGCCATTCTTAACCTGGGGAGAGTGTTTTCTCTAACTATTCTGTATTTTAAACTAACAATTTCATTAAAAAAAAAACTATATAAAAATTTGAATTTAACTTTAAGTATTATGGTATCTGTGCAGTGCACATTTACCCATAAGTATGGTAAATCACTTATAAATCAATGGCTGTATTTAAAAAAAAAAAAAAAAAATACAAACAGAACGACTCATAGAAATCTATCGATATTCTTTTTTTCATTTAAATATACTTTCAGAGAATTTTTCCTATTATGTCACAAAAAATATTTTCCTTAGGTCACAAGTGTCACGCTCATACATTAATTCCATAGCTAATATAACATACTGACCCGACGGGTCACGAGTAGTCTAGCATAAATTTAAAATTACTAAAGTAGGGCATATTTCGCCAGAACAATAAGTACTGTTATTGGGTGGGGTTGATTTAAACTAAACATCGAGTTTTTATGAAGCGTTTCTGTTGATACGTTAATTTCTTGCGTGTCGGAAAAAGGTTATTATTTACTGATCGCGTGTCAGAAAAAGTTTAAGGTTTGGGAGGGGAGAAAAGTGTTTTAATAAAACTGAATACAGAAAAGTGTGATAGAGAGACAAGTTAATAACGAAATGAATATAACGAAAAGCTTGAAGGAAGCTTGAAATATGAGGAAATTATGAGTGTGGGGTAATAGAGAGAGATAAATAAAAAAGAGAAAGAAAAACTTGGAAGACAATCAATGTGATAAAAAATAAATCGCTATACGTTCATAGTCTCATATATATAGATTAACATCGAACCACATATATCTACCTACATAAATATACATATGTATATATATATATATATATGCATATTTATATATACATCTATATATATACATGCATACATTGACATACGTACATACACAAAAACATACGTACACAAATAATCACATGCATACACACACACACACACATATATATATATATATATATATATATATATATATATATATATATATATATATATATATATATATATGCATTGTAAGTAAATAATTTACAAATATGAAATATATAAAATGAAGTTATTAGATAATGGATTATATTTAAATTAACGATCAAAGATCGATATGGAGTTATTATGAGAATTTGAAAGTTCAATCGGGATATAAACGCACATACATATATACGAATATATAAATGCATGCGTGTAGTATTCTTCCTACTATTTTCCAAATTATTAAAGCATTAACCAATATTATTCCATTATTGTATGTGTTATATAAGGTGTGAGTTTATCACATTCTAATATTGATAGTTAGAAAAAGTAAATCATGCATGGGGTGAAATGGGTAAAGATGTATATGGGTAGCAGTAGATGAGTGTCTTTCAGCCATACGGAGCCTAATGTTTTACAATGCATAAAAATTGAGAGTATACACGTGCCATGGTTAGGTCATACATTCTTATATAAGATGTTACTTTTACTTGGGATTAACTAAGTTAACAGACATTAAAAATAAGATCGAGCCGGGTTCACAATCTATAATGTTACAATGGTAATTGAAAAACAGAAAACATCCTGAGAAATAATCCACAACCCAAGAAAATAACGAAGAAATGAAAAAACACTGAGGGAAGAAACAACATGTGTACGTAAGTGAATGGGTTTTGTCTTTGTAAAACTCTGCCAAAGAGATTCGGCACGTTTGAAACATTTTTTTTTACCATTTTGTCAAATTATTTGTTTTTACTTTTCTCTCGTTTTGTGTGGATATATTTTAATTTTTGTTGCTTCGTAAAAATGTTAGGAAGCAACGGGCTTTCGAGTAAAACAGAGACGGAAAGAGAGAGAGAGAGAGAGAGAGAGAGAGAGAGAGTAAGACTGTCGTGGGAATAGTAGTAGAAATAATTTAGAGAGGAGGGTGTCATGTATTTGCCCCCCGACAAGGGAAAAGAAAAGAGAGAAGGGCAGAAGAATCATCCGATAAAAACAAGAAATAGAGGGAAAGACCACCGTAATTGTGGAAAGAAGCGGGCGTTTAATAGTGGGTATTTTACGTTGGCAAAACTGAAACTTAAATGAGGGAGAAATGGAAAAAGATAGATTGTTTAAAATGGCTTGAACTACGATACAAGTTGCTCTCAGCAAAAAGAATAGAAGGAATCGATTAAGAAATAGTCCATTACTTGCTGAGCACAGGAGTGTGTTTGCTGGGAGCGATATTCAGTGATTTAAGGAATCTCCTCATGTCCTTGACTGTTGTCTAAGTGATGCATCATGTGTTGGTGGAAAGTTAAGGTGCATTGAACGGAATGGTAGGTAAAGTGCAGTAAGTCATTTTGATTTGACTTGATAGAGAATCTAGTGAAACACGAACATAAATTTGTTGTAAAGTGTCGGAAAAAAGAGGCATGTGGGAATTCAGCTATTAGATAAGGATGTAACACAGTAAAACCTTGTGGGTGGGGACTGTGCCCTCCACCTGGAACTAGATGTGTGATCGGTTTACGACCCAATGAAAGACGGATAATAATTGAGAACAAGGTGTTTAAAAACAAAGAGTAGAGATGTGCGAGGTGCATCGTGTATAAATGCGTAGGATTCTGTAAGAAAATTTATTATTTGGAGACTATTATTGGAAAGGAATAAAAGTTAACCTATTTGGTGATTGTGATAGAGGTTATCTAGGATGAGTCGGGAATGTTAAGGGTTGATGTTGAGATTTTATGATTAAGGATGGTCGAAGATATATGAGGCGGGATACATAAAAATAGGAAAGGCAAGCCAATGATGTGTAATAAGGAGGACAAAGAAGCCCCCTTTCACTTAAAAAAAGTAGATATATTATTTTCATACTAAAAATGCCGGCGACAATGCATTTACTGATCCGCACTATTTTTTACATCGTATTTCCAAGTTTAATTAAAATTGCATATGTTGTTTTATTCAATTGTAAGGTTAACGTACAGAAAAGGTAAAAAACGCCTTCCCATTCCCATGTTAAGAATGGATTTTTAAATAATAATGCTATTATTTCAGTACAGATCAATAAGTGCATGAGTACCAAAATGTCATTTGTTGCTGTAGAAACTTTCTACACCTTTCATGTCTCTCTAAGGACATTGTTTCATTGTAAAAAAGTTGACACTCAACGTGAGAAAAGAGACGCATGGGTTCTTTATGTTGCAATAAAGACTACTTAAGTTCGCCTTTTTAAAATTCGGAATTGAATTTTTCAAAAGAAAGAGAATCGGCCCAGTTTTTTGTATTATTTCTTGTATTACTTTCACCCATCAAAGTGAACGAGAGATATAGTGATTGCTATTGAAATATATAATTATAAATCTAAGTATAAAACTTTGGCTAATAATTATTCATTTTATAGCTAAGCTATACGATAAGGCTATACGCTAATGCATACATAGCAATAGAAAGATATATATGTTTAGCGTGTATCGATTTTTAAAAGTTAAGGACCGAAATCTAAACCTCCCTCCAAAGGTACGTGCACTGTATGTGGTTTTCTAGTGAAAAAGAGCAATTGCTTAGTTTTCAGAGAGATGATTGTAACTTACTGAATACAGAATAAAATAAACTTAGAGTTTTGGGTAGAGTTTACGACTATACGAATTTGGGATACTGGTTATCATACAAAACAAACACAGTCAGTTGTCTTGGAGGTAAATTAGCAATTGCGCATAATAAAATATACCTAACATCATTGCAGCGCCATTTTCTCAGTTTGGAGAAAAATAATAAGTGGGAAGTCGTGATTCTTTGTTCTAGTTAGGAAATAATACCAGCCACAAGGGGTCTCAATCAAGTCCCTAATATTTTAATGGGGCGCCGGACTAATAAGACAAGGAATAAGTGTGGTACTTGGGCGATAGTCAGAGCTTATATTCTCCTTTTCCATATTAGTTTACAATTTGTAGAATTTGGTGGTGTCACGAGCTCTGGGAGAGTTGTCAACTATGACCGAGGAGGTTTCCTTCCTAGTATTTCAGCGCAAAGACAGATCAAATACATAGGTTTTATAACCTGGCCAACTCAAATCCACAATAAGTAACGAGACAAAATCTTCAGATCGATCGCTCGAAAAGAGGTAGTCGTGTGCCGGGGGTTAATGCCAGTTTTTTTAGCGCTCTTCCATGGCTGAAAAAGATATTAAGTATCATACTTAATCAATATCTTGCCCTCATCAAAATGAATAAGCATAAAACATTTAGAAAGTTCCCTATTATTATTGGTAGAAGTGAGACTATCGATTGGTGAAAAAGACTAATCAAGTTTTTAGGAGTTTGTATAAAAAAAGATAAAGAAAATGTTGTTAAAACATGCCTGAAAAATGTAGATTAATAATATAATTGCATCAAAAATGTTACATTTAAGGTTTTATATGAAACTAGCTTTGGTGCCCGGCATTGCCCGAATGTTTTGATGTGTGTGCTGAGCAAAAAAATAAAGTGGTAGTAGGCAGGCAGGCTCGAACCCGTACCGCGAAGGAGGAAAAGAACCTGAAAAAAAAGAGTATAGTGAGTTGGTAATTAACTTTTGCCAGGGTGGAGAATATTGGCACAAAGTCGAAATAAAGAAAATACATCAAAGAAGATAGAGAGAGAAGTGGGACCGTACGCGCTAACTATTAGGCCAAAGAGGATAGTGAATTCACCGACTTAGTAATTAACTTAAGAATAATAGGAATGGCTACAATGCACGCTGCTTTAAAATCTGGCCGGGGCAAAATATCGTTCTCGCTTTCTGTCGTGGTATTTATTTGCTTTCCCACGAAAACAAACTAGACACAAGTTCGTTTGTAATGTGGGGGGAAATCAGCTTACACCCAAAAAGAAGGCACAGAGTACAAAATGGACTTCGTGGCTTCGTGGGAGATGCTCTTTTCTCTTCCCTGCATCCTTTATCCCACATAAGAGACGTTGCGAGCTGTCTTTGTTTTATCGTTAGTTTCATGGTAAGTGCTCGTCTGAGCTCTGATCTCTGGTCCTCCCATGCCAATTTTTCATGATAAACACCCGTCTAGCTGAAGCTACTGTCAATAATTTTCCCACTCTTTATCTGTGCCTACATCAAAACGTACATTCCATGAACAAAATATCTTTCTTAGAAGTGCACACCTGTAGAACTCTATTTCGTTTGCTTGTTTCCCTCCTGACTACGACTTGAATGTGTTCAAGTCCAACATAAACAAATTCATGATGAACTGCTCCCTTAAGTAAGCCACTTTATCAAATCTCCAATAATAACGATTACTACGATACTATTCCATTGATTACTGTAATGCAATACCCTTATCCCCGAGTGGCTTCAGGGTCTTGATAAGAGGTGGCGACCAAGTAAAACAAAAACGAAAAACTTTGGCAACATCTATAAAAAGGTAGTAATTGTTTCAGTATAATGTGTTTCCCCTACATTACCAAAGGACTATCAACTTAAGTGACGAATCCGAAATTTCGGCGCGAAGGACAAGCTTCCAGTTTTAGTTTGAATAGTTTTGCTTTATTATACAAAAAAAAAAAACACTCTAAATGACGGCACGGTTGAAATTTTGTTAAACTCGATCAAAAAAAAAAAATGAAAGCTACAGTATCCGTTTGCGAATATGAGATATTACGTTCTGGGAAGTATGCGAAAACTTCTCGTAGAATCTAATCGACGCGAAGAAACCCGGTGCAAAATGCCTCTGGTGTACCCACACAAACGCTTGCGCCCATTTTGCCTTTTATATATGTAGATGAAAAGATACAAATTTACTTATCTTAAATTCCACGTCTCATAGACATGTGATCATCCTTGCTGTTTGCGTTAAAACAGCGCTAGTGACGCTAACCTACTCGGAAAGAACATTGGAGGGGGCTCACTTAGGCTTTAGATGTTCTTTTGGGTCGAACAGTAAAAAGTGTTTTCTTTTCTCCTTTAGAGAAAGAAGAAAGAAAAGCCATGTCAATTTTTATTTATTTTTTAAATATGATGCTGAATGCTGAAAAATTTAACGTCTTCAAATTTTGATTATAAATGACATAACCAAGCATAAAAATAAAATAAAGCTTCTGGGTAGAGATGGGAGGCTGAGAAAGAGTTTTAGAATAAATACATAGTATGAAGTGAGGAAAATGAAAGCAGAACTATTTAGAGATCAGGTAATAGAGTAAAGCATAGGCGCTTTTTCGTTCACAAGAAATAAGCACATTAAGCGACGAGTAGCAAATTACGAATTCTCTTATTTCAAACGGACGTATTCATATGTGAAATAATCATTTTAAATGAATATATATATATATACATATATATATATATATACATATATATATATATATATATATATATATATATATATATATATATCCTAATGCAAAAGCAACGAAATCGTGATCTATTGTATTGGTGGAAAGAGTTATAATCTAATGAAGTTTTTCCCTCTCCTAAATAAGTATAACATATTAACGGGGGTTATAGGTAGATTTTATACTATCAATTAGCATGGTAAAAAAAGACTATCAAATCTTTTAGAAGTTTGTTTTAAATAATAAGTGAAAAAAGGTGGTTAAAATATATGTGAAAAATGTAGAAAAATAAGATAAATGCACACAAAAATGTTAAATTTAATATAAGGATTTATATGAAATAAATGGGTAAAGATTTACTTAAATTCCTCGTCTTATAGACATGTGACCACCCTTGCTGCTTGCGTTTAAATATGCCGCTCTAAGGGCAAAGGTCATATTGCCTACTACACTTTTCGGGTCATAACCAATAAGCCTTCATTTGTATGAACTCTGAGCAATAGTCTCTAATGGTTTTAACTAATAAAATTGCTAAGTACGTAATATATATATATATATATATATATATATATATATCGTGTATATTTAGACAGCAATTGTTCATTTAAAAACATCTTAAAGATGAAATAAAGCATTTGTTTAGTTATATCTGTTATTTCAGTTTTTCTGATGATGTTTGTGTATAGAATAAAGGTATTTATAAATGTTCCACAATTAGATTTGCCCCTTGAAAACCTGTCGCGATGTTGTTGCATTTTGTCTTTCGTCAAGCCATCGTCAGGAAATTGTAAGGTTTGGTTGTGCTTACAAGGCAATTGCTGGAAGCATTAGCAGTTGAAAAACGGTTAATGACTGCGTGGCCGTTTGTACCTCACCGCCACACATGCTTAAAGCCATCAGATCTAAACAAATTAAATTTTGTCTCATCAGACCATAGGGCATTGTTCTAGTAATCTATGGGCTTTGTTGACATGTCTTTGCAAAATGTTTGCGCCCTTTCTTGTGCACTGCCTTAAAAAAACATCCTCCTGTGATGATAGCCATGCACACCAATTTGAGGAGTACAAAGATTATTGTGTCATGCCTACACTCAAGCATGGTGGTGGAAATGCCATGAGCTGGGACTACATGAGTGCTGCACATATTGGAGATTACTGCAGGTATTGAAAGGACATATGAACTCCAACGTGTGCTGCCAACTACTGCTGTAAAGCTTGACCTCCTCCCTCCCGAAACTGATCGAAGAGCAGTGTTCCAGCATGATGATGCCCCAAAACACACATCCAAGACAACCACTGCTTTGCTGAAGCGGCTGAAGCTAAAGGTGATGGACTGTCCCAGCATGTCTCCAGAACATTTTTGGGGCTTGTGTGTGTGTGTTTGTTTGTGTGTTCTGTGTCTGGGCTATGGATATGAAAGAAGGAAATAACATTTTAGACAAAGGTTTTGTTCACTATATAATATAAAAAGTCACATTTTGTGAGTGAGTCCTTTTCTCAGAGACTTCCAAACAACTGTGTCCGCCTTTTGCAAATTTCACACAGACCGACTTTATATCTGGCAGTATTCTTAGATATGTTTTGCACATAATTTCATGTGATAAGTACCGAAAATCGAAATAAAATCTATCTTAAAACTAGCTTTTACTACTTATAGATAAAATGAATTCTTTTCACAGGGTAAAGAAAGGTAATAAAATTGTACCAAATTATTTCTTCTTACAAAAAGGAATCATTATAATCTGAAATTATGGCTTAGTAGTAGAATATTGGACTACATATCGAATGGTTTCCTCTTCACGCCCGTGAGTATCTCACCATTTTATTTTAGTTTTCAATATTAATGAGTTCAATTTAAGATAAAAGAAGAGGGATCATTTAAAATGGCAGTCGATCATTTCTTCGCTTGCTTATTTTAAAATTAAACATTAATCAGCCGTGACATTTCTGGGTCATTCACTGTCAAGGTCAACTATTAGCTGATTTGGTATTATAAATAATCTAAAACAGAATTTGCTGACGACATTATCATTAATATTTTTACATAATTTTTTTTTCACGAATTAGTACACCAGGCAATTTAATCCTCGTAATATATAATAGTCAATAGAGGATGGATTATATAATAATTCATACGCAATTTTATAAATTAAAATAGCATGCTTAAGCGTATTGTACAAGCGAACAACGCTGAACTGCCAGATAGTGTTTACTCTATGCAATGGCAGACCAATGTTGCAACAGAAGAGTAGATATCTATGAACAAAACTAGGATTTTTAAAGACAAATATTTAGTAAGAATATTAGTAAAGTTGGTGTCTGATTCTAATTATAGATATTTTCATACTTTTGTCTTTTTATGATGCTGTCATACTATTCCACTATACACTGTATATTAAATATTTAATACATATATATATATATATATATATATATATATATATATATATGTGTGTATAAGAATGACTAAGTTTAACTAATTCTGACAGCAATTAAACTTACTCTCAAATTCATTGATGAAGTCGCTACATATAATACTGCGAATGTGTTTATCAACGTAATGAATTAACCAGCCAATTATTGTTATTATTGTCGTTTTATTATTATTTGCTCACAAAAGGCTTTCACACAGGTTATAAAGGATTTCTCCTTGAAAGGAGACTGTGTTTTTTTCGGGAAGCTGAGTGACAACAAGTCACCCCAGTCTTCCATCTCTTCCGATAACATGTGCAAATAGATTTACATTATCGCAACAGTTGCTTACCATGGATTTCTCGCTGGCAACAACCATTGATCTCCACTGGAATTTGAGTGGCCAAAAGGGTCCCCAAGGTTCCAGTTCTCCTCGCACTTGTCTATCGGAGGTCCGGTCAGTGATCTCTCCTGGGTCTTCTCATCCCTCTTGACTCTTTTCGGCTATTTGGCATCATTCTTTTGTGCATCTGGTACGCACGTGTGGAACATTTCTATTAGTCCCTGCATTATTATTATTATTATTATTATTATTATTATTATTATTATTATTATTATTATTATTATTATTATAATATCAGTATAAGTCCTCACACAGGTCAACATCATAAATGACTCAATGGAAAAAACGGTATAATCTACAACATTTCACATTCCTTCATGTTAAGTTTTATAACTCCACGTCTCCACGTGGATAAGTTTATCTGTTTGTACCGCAATATCTCAAAGAATTTCGTGGTTTTCTTTTCCAATACTCTCCCTGGTTTATGCTTGTACCATTTGTCTGTATGTTCGAAGTTTATTCACTTGCAAAACTCCTAGTGTACTACATTCTCCACGTATTGTAGCATTAACTTTATAGTCCTTTATTATTAACCGGCGTTGACTCAATGGCAAACAGTTTATCGTCTAATTTATGTAAGGATATCCTAGTGCTAGTGACAACTGAGTTATAACTGCTGTAAAGTGAATGAATATGTCTGAAATTTCTCAGTTACATTGAAGACAATACGAGGTTCACACGAAACCCACAAATATGCAACGGTGCTATCATTTCGCACGGGCAATTCTGGTTCACCGATGAAGTAATTTTTTCACGAGGAGGTGTCTATATCTAATAATGATGAATATCGATTTCTTAGCATTTTTTTTACGCCGGACTATCAAGACACAACAGTTTTCTTTTAAACGAATACAGATACTTTTGTACTATTGGTATTTTTAAAGATAATTCCCTATTCGTATTTTCTATCAAAGGAAAATGGTATTTTTAGGACTATTAATTATGAAAAGACGAAAATAATATAAGAAAAGAAGTTTGATATACATTATATTGCTGGTGCTTGGGCTGAGGAGACTGGTTCCAAATAAAATGAATAAGTAAGAATAGCAACATGGGAAGCATTGCAACATATTTCATTCTCTTCTTTTCTCTCTCACTTATGTCTCTATTACTTACGACATACACGTCGTATATGTGCGTATAAGTGAGTATATGTGTGTATATTGGTGTGCGTGTTTATATATATATATATATATATATATGTGTGTGTGTGTGTGTGTGTGTGTGTGTGTGTGTGTGTGTTGTATTTTTTATTACCATTTTATCTGTTTGGTTACATATCTTTCGGATGTTGGGGCATGCTTATGATCCAACAGCCTCGTCAGATCTCTGACGAGGCTGTTGGATCGTAAACATGGTCCAACATCCGAAAGATATGTAACCAAGCAGATAAAACGGTAATAAAAAAATAAAACACATATTTGCTCTGCAATAGTATTGAGCACTTTCTTCGGGTTTTTACTAATTACCAGTTTTACAAACTATATATATATATATGTATATATATATATATATATATATATATATATATACATATATTCGGAATATTTTATGTAGATTTATGGTAACGAATGATGAACGATCAATATATGTACGGTTACATACAAATATATACATATATATATATATATATATATATATATATATGTGTGTGTGTGTGTCGGTATGTACATATATATATAATTAAATGTGGGTGGGGGTGTATGCGTAGGCAAATATAGTGCGGTTTTATATTTTCATGTACAAGAATATTGTCTATCAAAGTAGGTGAAGCAGAGAGTTTAGGAATGTGGTTCGCAGGCTTAACGAGTGTGTATGTTAGCTATGTTTTAAAATATAGGTGAAAGCCTTTTATGGAGATTCAGTTATTTTTGAAATGTTATCGATATTTATTGCTAAATATTTTAATCTTAATTTCTGTGGAGCATTTTATAGCGTGTTCAATTTAATAATATAAATTGTGTACAATTGTTCAAAAGCCCTAATTACTTATATATTATTAAGTAAATCAAACTATAACAATTTATTTACTTTCATTTTAATTATTCTTCCTTTTTAAATACAGGCTACATAGAAATAGCCTGCTACTTTCACAATAAAATGCAACAAGATATATATATATATATATATATATATATATATATATATATATAACCTTTAAACTTTAGATGCAATAAAAAACAAATTAAAGCCAATATTATTTTTAATATTAAGTAGACTACATATGTTATGTATGTATACATATATATACAAAAACAATAGATATATATATATGTACATGTATATATATATGTATATATATATTAATATAATTATATATGTATTAGTGATGGGACGATTCCAAAAAATTTTCCCGATTCCGATTCAATTACCAATTCCGTTCTAAATTCCCGATTTCGATGCCGATTCCTTTAAAATTTATAAATATTTAATGATGTGTTGTTTCTTTTTTTTGTTTTTGTAAAGTGTAAAATTTTAAGTTATTACATAAGCCCCGCATAATTTCCCCCTATATTTTTTTCTCAAATGCTTGAATGTAGAATTGTATTCTATCCGTGCTTTCGAAAAGCATGCAAAAAATAAATGAAGAGATAGAGACGGTAACAAATAACGCGATTCAATATAGCGAAAAACGCGCTGCAACATATGTAATTTGGCTATATATATATATATATATATATATATATATATATATATATATATATATATATATATATCAGTGAATTCAGAAATATATATATATATATAAAAGCGAAAATGTGTGTATATACGTACGTGTCTTCGCTTTTTGTGTATGTCTGTAAAAGGCTTTTTTCGCTGGACTTTTCGGTCGGCTAATTCCTCCTTAAAACTTTTTCTATCACGTCTAAATGATAATATATATATGAATTACGAACGGGGGTCGCGTGTCTATTTAATTTGCCCGACTTTCACGCGTAATTTTTTCCAGATTTTTAGAGCGTCCCGTGTATCTTTCGCTTTTCAGTATAAAACAAGCGAAAACTGACTTGCAGCCGCATCATGTTTCAAGATCAAACATCACGCGACTTAAGGTTTTCGCACCTGTTAATTTCATTTTATAAACGTTAAATTTAGTGTTTTTTTATTTCTCCTCTCTCGTGGCCGAGATGGCTAGGTCCCAGTTTGTTTTTTTCCATTTCGTTTCCATCTCCACGTCAATGGTTCGGGGGTCAAGCCTACTTCCTACTAAAACTCTTTTTTTTTTCTTTTTCACCTCTAAACACCTGGCCTACGTTTTTTTTTTTTAAACAGGGTGGTTTTTATCACTCCCCCCTAACACATACACCTACAAGCCCCTGGGCTAGGCTTGCTACCCCCCGCTAGTCATACATAAAAGTAACATATGTGAGAAAACGATATTGTTTTTCCACCAACCTAATAGTAGGAGCGTTAGGAACGATTCTGAAAAACTTTGGAAATCGAATGGGATAGATTGTAATCAGACGGATGGCAGAGAAGATACAACGAATATCAACAATGGAAACTGCATAAATATTTAGGAAAACCTTGGATGTGGAGACTAAAACTACACATAAAATACATACAAACTGGAAACAGAAACGGCTACCGATACAAAAATCAAAATAATATCGCATGGAATCATAAAACCTGAAATGATATAATTGTAAGATACTACCCCCCCTCATTTTGTGTGAGTGTCAGTATAAACGGGCACAACACCAAATAAGGTGGCTGGAAAGACCGGGGAGAGAAAGCACTATCCAGACTTCCGCTGGGGTGGTGCAAATAGGAATTGGACCTTCGGGAGACTTATTGCCATCCAAATTCCAGCGAAGACTAATTTTCGCCGCCAACGAGAAATCAATGGTAAGCGGCTATTGTGATAACGCAAATTCTTTTGCAAAGATTTTCTAAAGAGATGGAAAGTACTGGAAATCTAGGAGACGTGCCACTCAGACTCCAGAGAGCACCACATGTTTTTCTGAAAGAGCAATATTTGATGATGGCTTGTGTGAGAACTCCTAGTAAGTAAATACTACTACTACTACTACTACTACTACTACTACTAATAATAATAATAATAACATTATTATAATATTATCAAATGTGTGTATTAAGATATTAATTTACCATTAGCAAATCCCCCAAAATTGGATTCTACTTTTTTAAAGTGATTTCCATTTTTTTAAAAGTTATTACTTTAAAAACTTTAAACAAAACATCGCGACTTGTTTTATTTTTCGTCGATTCGCAATTATAGCATTTTGTTGTGAAATTAATAAAGTTTCCATTAGAATTCTGCAACATATGTTAATCCATCAGAAAATAAAAATGTGATTCTTCCTTTTTCAGGCCATTACGTGTAAACGGCCTGAAAAAAAGAAAGAAAGAAAACAACAAAAGTCAGTTTTGCATATAAAGTTAACGGAAAAGTATCGCTCTTTCCGACCAGATAGAGTGGTCAGTTCTGTTCGTCTTAAAATCTTTATCATGTTAATGTTCCTGATCACAATTTTGTATTCAATATGCCATTGCGAATAGTCATATAAAATACGTTTTTTATAGTACTAACTCTAAGGTTGTGTGGTAATGCGAAAATAAAACGATTATGAGTGGTTTTATGACATAGTCGGCCAGACATAAGATTAGTGGTAAAAAATTAGGTTTACTGGCCTAAAAATTCAAATGGCCCGGAAAAGGGGGTCATTTTACGCTAAATTGATATGTGCAACTTAACCCACTCTAAATTCTACAATAATTATTTGTTTTCTATTTCATTGTGTTCGCACATAATGGCTTAAAAAGTAGAATCTTATTGAGGAAATGCTTTAAAATGTACGTATAATTTCTTTGAATTTAATTTAATAAATCTCTAACGTTCCTACTTTTACTAATTTTATTCCAAGTTTTGATCAACTCATGGGATGTTTATGTGATTTTCACGTTTGGCAAAATAAATAAATGCAATAAAACAGTATTATTTCAAAAATACTCATTCCAGACAACACGAGACCAGGACAGCGTAAGAAAAATAAAAAAATATAACTTGTCCTGAGCAGCTTAACCCTTTTAATTTAACTATGAAGGCTAAGGGGTAACGTATAGACTTTTATCACCAAGGTGCTTAAAATAGGTTTAAGTATTTCAAAAGGTCCCTTAAGGCAATAAATATAAGTAAACTCTTGATTATTAACTTTATTTGTCATAATTTACCAATAAAGTAATAAAATTGGGCCCAGAAACCCCGGTTGCGTGCCCCTTATTTTCATGTTATAAATAACTATTTTTCTCGTAAATGAATAAAAACATGTTTGCTTCTTTTTAATTTCCAGGAAGAAAATAAGTAAAAGAATCGTTTCTGAATCGAAAATGACGCTCACATTTTTCCCGATTTCGACACCGATTCTGTACTTCCAAAAGTTCCGATTTTTTTCCGATTCCGAGTAATCGTCCCAACACTAATATGAATATACATAGATGTGTGTATGTGTGTGTGTAATGTGTTTATATATTTGGCCGTAGAATATCCATTCCTTTACAAAGTAGTCGTCATACAAGAATGTTGAACTTTAAGGATTAAAATGTTGGCTAAGTTTTATTTTAGTAAAAAGTTTAATGTGGAGAAATACATATATATAATTACATATATTTGTATTATATATATTCGTAGTATATATATACACATATATATATATATATATATATATATATATATATATATATATATATATATATATATATATATATATATATACTACGTAATTACGTTCCAGCAATTAAACGCCATTGGAACCTCGTAAATAATAATAAAAATAAATTCTTGTAATTCGTATATAAGGAATAAAGACATTAAATTAAACACATCATTTTTACAAATATTTTGACAGATCTGGTCAACTTGTCAATCATGTATTTTAATTAAAATGATCAAAATTTGAATGCATTGGAAAAGCCATAATTGGTAAAATTACTCATAGGAAAGTTCAACGGTCGATCATTGTTTGACGTATTGCATGATTGTTACTTGGTTTTTAACGTTTCCTATTTGCTGTTATTTCATTTATTTTCTTTATGTTTTATAATTAACTATAATAAAAATGAAAGTGCCATTATTTTTATTACGAATAAACAGAGCACAAGCTTGAATAATTTTATTTTGCGTTTCTCGACTTGTTGAATATCTAATATACACCCATGTTTATATCCATTATTCCAATATTGTTCAACAGTCATTTCCTTATTTAGTTGGTTACGGTAGTTATACGGCGACTACCCTCTCACGTCATAGTACAGAATCTAGTGCAATATTACAAGATTAAAAAAAATATACTCACACCTACTCCGATATTACTGAAATCTTTGTCTGCAACACAAATTGATACACTACGAATTAAGCATCAAGAATTTAAAATACTTGAAGCTACATACATTAAAACAACAACTCACTCTGAATAAAATCGTACTCTAATCCAGCCAAAACGCTAAATTGCATGTCGTACCCGCCCCACCTCCTACTAATATATATATATATATATATATATATATATATATATATATATATATATATATATATATATATATAAACCTACCAATGGTATTCACACAGCTACACTATATATGTTTTCTTCGAAAGACGAAAAGCAACACCGCGATCAACTTCGGACTACACACGGAACTTTATACATATTTCTTTCGGACACACACTGAAAAGATTATCAGTAAATTTAAAAAAAATAGAACAGTTCTTATGAAACCTTAGCTCACATTATCAACGTTAATTTAAATAAAATTATGCTGCCAAAATCTAAATAGTTCTTTGAAATGTATTCAATAGAACGTTTATTTAATGGCTCGTTTTCGAACCTTATGCTAATCTGAATTATTTGGATTTTCATGATGTGTTGCCTAAATTATAAACATTTCTAAACGTGTAACACACCAGAGAAACTTCACTTTTCGTCATGTTTATTACTTATGTTTAATACTTATTTTTAAATGTTCTAAAAATTAGATTTATCTAAAAAAATTTCACATATGCCTTACTTATTTTTGGATTAGTTGAATGTAAAACAAAATAAATGTAATGCAATATTAGTCACCAGTGTAACTTGCATCAGTGTTTTAACATTATAAGTAATTGGTATATTTAAGTGTGCACATAGTTAATTAAATATATATATATATACATATATATGTGTGTGTATATATATATATATATATATATATATATATATATATATATATATATATAAAGCTAATTCCACTTATAGTTTACGCACACACTTCCTTAATTAACTAAATAGCTTAGGTGATTTTATATAAGAGATATTGACTATTTCTGCCATTAAATGTTTATCTTACTGCAATTACTAACCAATTGTACTTAGTTGTAAAGTAAATGTAAGTTCTTGCATACTAAATTGATTTAAGTGGGAAATTTTTGGACTAGCCAGCTCAAAATTCTTTTAGATCATAAAAACTATCCTCAAGCAGAAATGACTTCTACTGCTTCTATTTGACGGATCGATATTGGAAAATATCAATACTCTATTGATCCTGTCATAAGTGGTATTTTTCCCCATTTTTTATGGGTGCCTATTTCCTTCCTGTTCGAACTGGGATTTCAAAGACTAGAATCACATCTTGTTCTGCCTTCGTTCTATATATATATATATATATATATATACATATATATATATATATATATATATATATATATATATATATATATATGGTTGCAGTTAGATAAATCGATCAGTACCTGCTTTTGATCTTTTCACATTGGATTCGTGTTCGAACTGGAAACAGAAGATTGAGATCGAATGTTGCATGCGATTATAATCTGCTACCGTTTCCGAATCGAAGTCAAATATTGATTAGCAGCGAATGGTTAAAAACAAGATAATCCAAAGCTGACGAAATCTTGTTATGCACATGAAGGTTTATCTAAACTCACATATACAAACAGATATTTAAACATACATACCGAAAAAGGCATTATAGAATAGTTTGTTATGCATTTATGGATTGATCAATGACTAGCATGGATACCCGGCGTAACCTGGGTCGACATAAAGTGTCTTCTGGACATACCTATGTTACTAAGGATATCGACCACTTTTGTCGTGGGAAACATCGCTGCGTCGACGTCAATTTCAAAAATAAAAGAATGAATAAAAAGAACAACACGGAAATCAATCGCCCAAAACAAGAAGTCCGTGACAAGCTCCCCACCAGATATGTTGATCGAGGGGATACGAAGAGAAGATGCTATCCTCTGGATATTGAGCACATTTTGCTGCCCGTTCGCTGGTCCCTCCCTCCTTTCAATAAAAATAGCAGGGAGTGTCCGTGCGAGCACCGTCCCCCAAATACGCCGCAGTGGCCGGGTTCGTACTTGAAAAGCGACACAGTGAAAGAAAGCAAAATGTGACAGGCAACCTCCTTTGACGACACGACCAGGAATGCTTATGACGTCCTGACGCTGCAAAATTATCTTTTAAAACATTGTTTAAGATGGATACTCGTGCGTGACATACGACAAGAGCGAGGCAAACAAGAACCACTCTTCTAAAAACTGGCCATGTTGACCAGTACGAAATTAATTTCTTTTTCTAATTTTCTAATTTTCACATATCTGGAGCATTAATCTTCCAGTTTCGACCTGGTTCGATGACGAAAGTTTTTTTGTAACCATGCAGACACACAAACACGGATAAGCCCCATTTTTCTAATGCTAGCATAGATACCCGGCGTTGCTCGGCTGATCATAGCTGCTATATTAAAGATATTGAGTACTTTTTTAGATACCCACACAAAAGAACGGAACCGCATCCCCTCCGAAAAAAAAAACAATCTCCTAATCAGATATTTCAGCAGATGGGATACGAAGAGAAGCAGCTATTCTCCAGCCCGTATCCTCAACCAAAAAATGAATCAAAACTGTCTAAACGTGACCCGAAAAGAAGGACAGTAAATCTTATATTTCATGATCTCAATAAGGCACTAAATAGAAATACGATAAATACAAATATTTACAAGGACTTTTTCTGGTACGTGTAGGCTGTGTTGTGTGGCTTTGAAACACTATCACACATTGTAAGTGCATGTTATGATATTTAAAAAAGAGCACACACGAAGACATGCCAATGCATATGCTAATCTGCATAAGACTTTGTTCCAGAAGTTTGGAGTCCAAGTCTGTGACAAGTTGTTCCAATATCCCCAAAAACGGCATTGGAAAATGAGGAAGTTAAGATACTCTGGGATTCTAAGTTTCAGTGTGATCGTGAGATAACTCACAGAAAACATTGTATTAGTGAATAACAATACAATCGGGCCAGTCATCACAGGTAAATTTCGCATAGTAGTGGATAATCTCGAGAAACGATTTAACTCCTTCAGAATGAAGAAAAATATCACCATGCTTCAGAAGTCAGTTCCACTCTGAACAGTATGCATCACGTGACAGGTTCCAATTGACTCTTTGACTATTTACTAGCTTGATGGAAAACCGCTCTATTGAGTAAAAAATTATTCGGTATAAAACATCACAACACTGTAAAGCTAACAACACAATGCTGCTGATACTACTACTACTACTACTACTACTAATAATAATAATAATAATAATAATAAGTATAATAATAATAATAATAATAATAATAATAATAATAATGCATAACCATAAAAATAATGTTTAGCGGATAACTATGAGAGTCTTAGTTTTTAAGAACCGGAGTTTATGACATGTAAAAGTTGAATCCGCTATAAACGTCAAGCACTTTTGTTAGCTACGCTTAAAATAAACTATAAAAAAATCTAATAGTGACCTACCAGAGTTATAACTGTTAACTTGTAAGCTCTCACTCCTTATATCTTAATTAACTAATAAATGAACCAAGTCAAAATAAATTGGATACAAAGTGTCCCGATATAGTACTAATTAATTACTACACTTACTATAAACCCGCTTTGAGTTCAATTATATATGTGGGTGTATAAGATAATAACCATTTGCAAATAGTAAAATGTTTGCACTACATAACATATTACAGTTCAACACTAAGCTGCACATACAGAACATAATAAAATCATAGAATCCTGTTTTTCTTTTCTTTTATATTCGACAATTTTGAACAATTATTCATAATAAATAAGATTATCGCGTTTTTTATCAGACATTTCATATATGCAACGAACAGTTTTGTTTCCTTGATACACTAAAACTTATCCTGAAACTGACTAGATTATTTGGTTTACTGTAAATCCATCTTATATTCTGTAACATATAATGTAGTCTTTTTTTTAGTTTGACTGCGTTTTTTTCTGTAATTTTCTAACTTTTAATAATGTTTACATTTAAATTCAATGCGAAGATATCTCGTTGTCCAATAGCCCACGCAGATCGTCTCCTCTAAGTTTGACAAGAGAGTAGGATCTATTCGTCCTTTGTTAGCGATACACTTTATGCTGGAAACATGGAAGTTTAAATGACTATGCATTTTTCATTGCTGAGACTGCTCGGTCTGAGACAAATAAACAAAAAGATTGTCCGATGTATCCATGTACTCTGTTGTTTTCTTATCTTAGTTTAATTGTACATAGTTGTGTTCGAACGACACATAGTAATAATTATATGTATGCCTAAATACATACATATATATATATATAAACACCCCCCCCACACACACACATATATATATATATATATATATATATATATATATATATATGCAAACATATGCGAAGAATGCATCATGATGATGGATTAAGAATTATTTTAAATTACTTCGAATTTCTTCAGACTCTAACTAGTATTACCTGTTGTCATGGTCAACAGTGTGAGTGTCATTAAATAGGAATCTATCGATGTATATGTTCGAAATTCCCAAGTATTAGAAAAAGTCGTTCTCCCCCCCAGCCCCCCTCTCTCACTATCTGATCTTCCCTTGAAATAGTCATTATATGATATTTGCCTCTTCAACTAAATATATTAGAAACTTTAATTATGAATTTTTCTCTAATATTATCTTCCTCTAGCTGAAACAATATGCAAACTCATTCTGGACTCAAAGTAATACATTTTCTATATACTGCTCTGCCTACACATTGAGCAGCACTGGCAAATATATATATATATATATATATATATATATATATATATATTAATATGTATTCGAAGGTAGAAAATGCGATTAAATGTACCTGTTTACCGATATAAATATTAAAATATATGTTGTTCTTGTTATCGAGCATTATCGGACAACCTTGTTGAGTTCAATCGTTACTACTTTTGAATATCTCAAGCAGGATTTATATATATATATATATATATATATATATATATATATATATGTATGTATATATATAACTACTTCATTTACTCACATAAATTAATATACGAAAGTATAAATATGTGCGTAAACGTTAAGTATTTACTTCCACAATGCTCAATACGTAGGTAGAGCTAGTTAGTAAGTTATAATATATATATATATATATATATATATATATATATATATATATATAGCGATTAACCTACACTGAATATTCCGCGTTTAATCCACTCTTAGATTCTTCAGGCTTATGCGAGAATTTTGTGGTTGTCTCGCGTTTTTATATACGAACTATCCATCGACTTTTCAGTTAGTTAATAAGCTTTCTAGTATCCACCGCACCCTTCCTAATCAATCAATGAGCAGGCACTTACAGGACAAAAGCCCATTTCACCTCCGGTGTACACGTTCCGTTGTGTGTGCTATTTAGCGTAGATATCTAGTGTCTTGACCTGTTTTACATCTAGGTTAAGTTTTTTTATATGTTAGTTTATATATATATATATATATATATACATATATATATATATGTGTGTGTGTGTGTGTGTGTGTGTGTGTGTGTGTGATTGTTTATGGATATGCATGTTTATTTATTTTTTATTTGTTTATTTTCTATTGTTTTTGTTAGTTGCAAAATTATTTTGCATCTCTATGTTAGAGTAAATGTTAACCTGTGAATACAGTTGTTCGCTATTTCTCTCCTACAGTTTAATAGATGTTGGGGTTCTTTACAGTATAGGATAGCAAATTTTTCATGAAGGCATACTCTACATGGATCGTCTAATTAAAAAAACTTTGTATTTCACAATCAAGCTTACAATTTCCAACGGAAACTGAACAAAATCGTTAGAAACATAAACACCTCTAATAAGCTCTTTGTAAAAACAGATAAAACTAGAAAATTTTATGAAATAGACAAACAACATATAACAAACTAATCACAGAGAACATTACAAAAAAACTATAAAAAAATGGATACAAACGAATGCGACTACATAGATATAATAAATACTGAAAGTAAACATATTACCGATAAATTAAAAGTTAGCGATAAATTTGGCAAATTGGAAATTAGAGAGGCGTACATTCTGCGCAAAGACCACAAATGTGAGTTAAATTATAATCCCAGAACCCACTTGATAAACCCCACCAAACAGAGTAAACAAATAAAACAAGACCTAGAATAACACCAGTGAGCAATCGCTTGGTTTAAAAATATAGAAAACAAAAATTATTGTACGCTTATACGGTTCGACATCACAGACTTCTATCCCTTTATATCCGAAGAACTTTTGCACATTGCCCTAGAATTTGCCGAAACATACCCTGATGTATTCTCGGAAGAAATCAACATCATTAAAAGATCTAGAAAATCAGTTCTAATAAATAACAATGTCAAATTGAAAAAAAACTAAAATGACAAATTAGTTTGATTTGGCGATGGAACCGGGATTCTGCAGAGGCATCAGATCTTGTGGAATTATTCATTCTACATACCCTCACAAGCATATTTGATACTGCGCATGTGATGGACTACCTATGATAAAAGACTTCAACAAAGTCAAGGGAGATAACTTTAAGAAAATCATACACAAGGAAATGAAAAATTAGGCCGAAAATAGACGTATTAGCTAACATAACAATAACAACCTTCCTGGACTTCACGTTCAATTTAGACAAAACACATATGAACCCTACTTAAAGGATAACGCTAATTTAATATATATAAACCCTAAGTTCAAGCAACCCCCCATCAATCATTAAACAGATTCCTAACTCGATGGTAAGTAGACTCAGCAATAACGCAACCGATGAAAATGTATTTAACAGGTCAACCAATATCTATGAAACAACCCTAAAAAGTAGGGGTTACAAAAATATTTATATCAAATATAAGCAACAAAACACCAATAACTATAATAAAATTAAAAATAGAAGAAAAAATATAATCTGGTATACAATCAAATTTTAAAAACAAAACTTGGTTAGAATTTTCTATATCTTACCGAAAAACACTTTCCCGCAACCAACCCCTTACTTTTCAATAAAAATACCCTAAAGTTATCCTACAGCTGCTGCGAAAATTCAGAGATGATAATTAAGCGTATAATAACAAAATCTTAAATAAAGGCAATGGAAACAAAAACAAAATAAATAATAAAAAAGTGGACACCATGACCAAAATAAAACTAACAATAAAGACACATATGTTACTAGTAGAAATAATAATAGTAGTAGTAATAATAATAATAATAATAATAATAATAATAATAATAATAATAATAATAATAATAATAAACCAAGGCGGATAACAACAACCATACTAGGAATAAAAATAAAATACTAATAACGAACAAGATAAATGCAACTGTAGATATCGCACACTCTGTCCACTTCAACATAAATGTCTAACCAAAAGCATAGTTTACCAGGCCACAAAATCTGCGAAGTAAAACACGAATAACAACTAATATTTGGTAGGTATGACTTCCTAAGATTTCAAAACTCGATATTATGACCACTAAAGTACATTCAATAATAAAAAACTGAAAACAATGTTAGCAAAAAAAAAAAAAAAAAAAAAAACTGGGAACTCAAGGAAAACTTACGCTCGCCGGTCGTCGAATGGAAAATAGTAAGACAATAAAAATAATTTTAAACAAAACTAAAACAATAAAAAATAAACCAAAAAAATTAAAAATAAACAAATAAACATGCATGTACATAAACTATCAATAATATATGCATGTACATAAACTATCAATAATATATATATATATATATATGTATATAAATATATATATATATATATATATATATATATATAAACTAACATGAAAAAACTTAACCTAGATTAAAAAACAGGTCAAGGCACTAGATTTCTACGCCAAATAGCACACACAAAAGAACGAGTACACCGAAGGTCAAATAGGGCTTTGCCCTGTAATTGCCTGCTCATTGACCGATTAGGAAGGGTGCGCTGGATAATAGATAGCTTATTGGCTAATTGAAAACTCAATAGAAGATGCGTATATAAAGACGTGAGACAATCACAAAATTCTCGCATAAACCTGAAGAATTCTAGAGTCGATAAAACGGGGAATATTCAGTGTAGCTTAATCGCCATATAAAGTTTTAACTTACTATATATATATATATATATATATATATATATATATATATATATATATATATATATATATATATAAAGTAAAAGATTCATCCGCTTTACAGTAATGGGGTTTTATAAATTTTTGTCCAAGATATACACACTGTTAACCTAATTGAATATATATATATATATATGTGTGTGTATATATATATATATATATATATATATATATATATATACATATATTACCGCTTTCCTTATTTATATATATATATATATATATATATATATATATATATATACATTCCTGCTTCCTCAACTGTACCGACATGCATAATTTCGAGTGTAATCATAACAGACATCTTGTTGCTAAACCCACTACATAGTACTCCTGCAATTCATATCTTTGATAGTGATCCACTACATCAAAGTGGCACCGTTCCTTGTTTGAGGGAAAATTTAATAAAAAATAAAATAAAATAAGAATATGGTAAACGATAATTTTTATAGTAGGACATGTTCCACTGTAAAAATTGCACGCTGGATTTGGACAAGAATGAATTTATTTGCTCTTAATTTCTATGGGAACAGAAATATAAAATATAGTATAGCTTCGACAGATTCTAGATTTTTCAGGTAATTTCTGAATTAACAATATTATTATTTAGAATATGACACTAAATATTTTATTTATTTGGTTTACATTTTAAAATAATCATCTAGAAAAAGAGGCACAAATACACGTATACATGCATATATATATATATATATATATATATGTGTGTGTGTGTGTGTGTGTAAGTATAGATAGAAATGTGCATTTTAATGTTTGCTTGAAAATGTAAGCGTCATGTTTATTTGCTACAACTGCGACAAAATTACCTTGCACCAATACATTTAAATATTTTGCGAATGTCGTATGTACTGAATAAAGAACCTATATATTTTTAAACCCAGTTGTATCAAAAGCATAGAGACTGAACTGAAAATATGTTTTCTATCTTTAACGAAACATTATAATGCTTTGATGTTAGGAAATTGATGTAAGTCTTTTGATCTCTTGCTCGATTACCGTGTTTCTGCTAGAAATAAACACACCGACACCAAGTTCTCCCTTAAAATTTTTGTAATTTTGATCATGCATATATATATTAGTGTCCTGGCAAGGAAACAGAGAAGATACCCGAATCAGAAAAACACTGAATCTGCCCTGCAGTTCTAAATGTATGCAAACTTTGATGCATTTTATTGTTTTTAAAATATTAGTTTATTAAAAAAGTCTTCAAAAATACTGCAAATTTTCATGTATTTTCATCCAATAGACTTAAAGGTATGACCATTATTATATCCAATTTGGCTACCAGTGTATATATATATATATATATACAACGTTTTGACAATTTTATAAGTTCAAAATCTCAGCAACTTTTTAACAGAATTTAACAAATGATCGTTCGTTGGAAAGGAAATGACATGAGTTGTGTAGAAATCTATATGGCATTTGCCATTACGGTCGCTCATGAAAGGGGGATCATTTATTATGCAGAGCATATTTCTAGTCCGTTTTACAACTAACAATGTTTCACTCATAGTGATTTATTTTCCTTGTTTTTCATATGAACTACAAAATATCTGATATTTTTCTAAAACATCGTGCCTTGGTATTGGGGAGACTTAAACTTATTTCTACGGTTTCAAACGATCTGAAATAACAGAATTTAGGTCAGATTTGATTCCAAACATTACTCATATGTTATACCCCCGTTCTTAAGTTTTCATACCAAAAGTATATTTCACAGTGTATAAGGAGAGATATAACATATAAGAAACATTTTGATTCAAGACTCCCTTTGCTGTCATTTCAGATAATTTCAAACAATAGCTGGTTTTAGTCTCCCCTACATCAAGTTTTGGAATATATATATGTATGCATATATATATATATATATATATATATATATATATATATATATATATATATATTCGCATGTGTGTGCTTGTGTATGTTTTGTAATATACATATATATGTACATATAAACATACATGTTTTAATTATACATATCTAATTCGGTAAATAATATATTGTGTTTTGTTATTTTTAAGTGTATATATTTGTGCAAATACATTTATATATATATATATATATATATATATATATATATATATATATATATATATATGAGTGTGTGTGTGTTTGTGTGTATGTGTGTATAATGAATAATGACAAAAGTCTATATTACAAAATTCAGGATGTTGACAATCTTACAATTTTTCTTTTAATTCATTGACTGCTATAATAATAAAAAGATTGATTTTATGCTACGAAGCAGATATATTCAAGAATTATGTCAACAGAATTAAAGCAATAAATTGTAAGATTGTCAACATCATGAAATTTGGAATATATACTCTTGTCATTCTTTCATTATATGCTCTCTTTAAGCTATTAAATAATGATTTGCATATATTAAAATAAAAATGAATGAAAACTATTTCACAGAAATATATATATATATATATATATATATATATATATATATATATATATATATATATAATAAAGCATGACCATGTGCTCTTACTTAAAAATAATTTATGTCCAAGCGTTTAACTGTTTACATATCTCACATCATTAATTTGTTTTATAAATATAAATGATACACGAAAACACACACTCGCACACATACACACACACATATAAATATATATGTATACATATATATATGTATATATATGAATATATATATGTATATATATATATATATATACCTGTATATGCTTATTAAAAATAAACATAACAAATTGGAGATGCACCATAATTTCCCTGACATGCTAACTATTTTACTACTTAGAAGAAAACTTGACAACCTTTTTCAAATTATCAGTTTCACAAAAAAGAAAAACGTTTGTCGATTCCTCTAATATTTTAATAATTGCGACTATATTCTGCTACTCTATCTTGGTTCTAAAAATTAAATTAAAAGCACATTTAAAACTAAAGCATTACTGCTCTCAAGAAGATCTCATCTTAAATGTAAGATGTCTAACTTATCTTACTTCTCTTACTGGCGATATTAAAATATTGTTTATCTTACATACTGCAACAGATTAACAAATCATAATTTCGTTGCTGTAACGGGATATGAATTGCATTTGACATAAGTCTTAACACTAAACTAGAGCAATGCAGATGATAAGAGATGCACCCCAATGTTAAAACAGCAAATGTAATTACATTGCCTCCGATGTAAAAACACAATAGTAGTGATCCAAACAAAACGAAACCTGATCCTAACAACCAACTCCTACATAATAGGGTTGAATAAGAATTTTAAACTGCTGCCTTTTTATTGCACCAAGAACATACCGAACAACATTTTACTCATAAGGAAGTAATGTGTTAACAGTGGGTAAAGAACTTACTTTTCTCCTCATCACTGTTTGTTCTATTTTATTTCATATTTTTGTGTAATATATATTTTACTAGAGTTATTTAGAGCCATTTATAGTTGAGTCAACTGTACTTTTTTTATTTTAGTTTATCTTACCCTTTCATGTTCCTTTGAATAGTATGTGTTGTTCATATATTCTTGTCATTGTGAACAAAATTCCCGTTTCACAGAAAACCTATGTTTTCTCAAAATGTCACATTTCTGTATTTTACGTCTTTCATCACCCGAATATTTCAGGATCCCCTATAAACTTATCGCTTGTAGAATCATAATAGAAAATACCTCTTTGCAAAGGCCGGTATGTTCTCTAATAGATGTAAAACACTTATGAATAGTCTAGGGAAAGTTAGATGAGTGCATTTTAGTTACATTTTAAGCGCTTATAAACATATTAGATTCACCCTATTTTATGAAACAGTTAAAAGTCAGTGACCGGCGGAAAATGTTGGTATTTAAGATAATTCTGTTTTCATATTTCAAGGAAGAAGAATAAAACTAAAATTAAATAATTATTTGTACATTGTCTGCATGTAGTGTTTATACATCTTCACACGCACATATTTATTTATATAAAGCTGTAACATACTGGGTATCAACTTGTCATAATAATGCATATATATTAGTTTCGTCATAGTGATGTATATACAGGCACTAATGCGTGTCGTTGAATGTATGTATAAAGTATAGAACGTCCATGTAAAATTAATATGTAAATATGTGTGTGAAAGTGAGGAGGCAGTAATTAAAACACACACCCACACACACAAACACACACAATACACACACACACACACATATATATATATATATACAATTCATATATATATATACAATATATATATATATATATATATATATATATATATATATATATACAATTCAATAAAAAAGACATAGGCATTTAGGTGAGTCCGAGTTTGCAGGCGTTATTAACAAATAAGGTATACGCACAGACTAAGGGATATTCCTTGCGCTTACTGGTCCCTTTAGTAGTCGCTGGTGTTCACTGACTTGACGCGCTGTAATAAACATATCACCAACTTCCAAAGTGTCATCTATTTCAATATATGACAACTCCCTTTACAGAAAGTGTCTTTTATTTTTTTCATATTTCCGTCAAAATGCCAAATTCTCTTTCCTAGTTTTCCTGACCGATCTATCGCTAAGCGAATATCTCGATAACATACCTGCCTCTTACTGACTTTTCAATTTCCGGAACGAATAAAATACACTTTATGTTCTTTGGAAGAATGTGCGAGTTCATTTGCTGGTTCTATTTCAGAAAATGTACTTTATGTGCCTGATAACATTTTTTAGATAGGTTATATATCGATAACTCTATCACCACACAAGCGTAAGGGTCCAATGTAAAAATAAACAGTACACCTTTTGATAAGATACGTGCGGGTTCATAATGATGTTTTCATTTGGAGCACAATTGAACGATGATTGAGGACTTTTGCATGTTAAACATTAATTCAAGCCATTATATAAACATTAATTCAAGTCATTATGTCGAAATTATTTTATAAAATTTACACTAGATTTTCTACAAGTCGATACAGTTTACAACGTTTTTGTCACTGCAGAAAGGTATGCGAAGGTTCCTCCCGGTGAACTATAATTGATTCTCAACTATGAATTCTATTCAAAAATGAGTGATTTAACCCATTTCGATGACGATAGCCATGTTGAACGTGTGGAAGTTTTATTTTTATTTAATACGTAATTTGGACAGGTCAAAGATATGCCACTCCAGTTCTGTTATGTTCATTACTGCTGGTAGGAAAATTCGAACACATTCACAAAACCAGCATGGACATTTAACGCTAATATTTTACATCACATCCACTTTCAATTGAGAGAAAATTGACAGAATTTTTGTCTATATTAATAGGGGGTGCGTATTCATAATATAGTCAGAGAGTATTCAACAATCAAATTCGGAATGTTGCATTTGCCGTAAATTGACCACTACACACACACACACACACACACAAGCGCACAGAAAAAAGTACTCAAACAACACACATATATATATATATATTTTTTTTAAATACCTTTGAGTGACTTTGGTTAGTTATTAAGTGTATTATAACAATACAACAAACTGAATACAAATTTGTAATACTGGAATTATTAAATATGGGGTTGTTCCGAGATTTTACCTCACTAAACTATGAATAAAAAAATAGATATTTTTACACCTTTTTACATAGAACACATTTTTTACACCTTTTACACAGAACAATTTTTTTACACTTTTTTTTACATAGAACAACTTTGTTACACCTTTTACATAGAACACATTTGTTACATCTTTTACGCAGAACAATTTTTTACGCCTTTTTACATAGAACAATTTTTACACCTTTACATAGAACAAATTTTTTACACCTTTTTACATAGAACAAATTTTTACAACTTTTTACACAGAACAAATTTTTTACACCTTTACATATAACACATTTTTTACACCTTTTACATAGAACACATTTTTTACACCTTTTACATAGAAAACATTTTTTACACCTTTTCACACAGAACAAATTTTTTACACCTTTACATAGAAGACATTTTTACACCTTTTACATAGAACACATTTTTTACACCTTTTACACAGAATAATTTTTACACCTTTTTACATAGAACAAATTTGTTACACATTTTACATAGAACACATTTTTACACCTTTTTACATAGAACAATTTTTTACACCTTTTGCATAGAACAAATTTGTTACACCTTTTACACAGAAAAAATTGTTACACCTTTTTACATAGAACAATTTTTTACACCTTTTATATGAAACCAAATTAAAGAAATCGTATTTTACATAACTTATCTGGTGTTGATATAAAGATTACGACTAAAGAAATTGAAAATATTATACTGCACCACACACCAGTAACAATTTGTCAGTAAATAATCTGCGGAATATTTTGTTATTCTATTGATAGCACAGCATAAAAAAACATATCTGATGTTGATTATTATGCGTAGTTTTTTGACTTACAATATATATAAAAATATGTATGTATAAGTGTAGGTGTGTATTTCAGCGTCTTTATAAATGTGTTGTTTTGTATGATAATATCTGTGCATACGGCGAAGACATTGCATGTAGTAATTCAAATCGATGATACTTTACTTGTATCGATATCGTTCTGGCAACTCTTATGTGATTTTCTCATCCAGCAATCTACCTATTTATTTATCTACCTCGTAAGAAATTGATCTGCTCGAGATTGCGAAAACGAGCCGTCTTTTACCGGAGCGAACGCTATCAGATCACACAGGAAGCACTTGCTGTAGTAACTCGGGTTAAAGTTCCCCCAGGCCGCTTAATATGCGACGTGATTTATGTGGGTCGTTATTTCAGGGCAGGTTTTCATTGCTGTCCTGAATACGCAGCGGTTCAATCTTCAGTACTTTGAGTAAGTCTGGATAAAGTTAAACGCGTACCATCAATCAAATTTGCGCTTAGCAAAGGCCATTAATGTGTGATTGTATTTGCGTGAGTATAAAGGCGATTGTCTATGGTTTTTCTGTTTTCTAAAAACGCATAACACTTTGGAATGAAAGTATGTAACGTTATAGTTCGAAATGCAGCCACGTATAGTGAGAAAGAGAAAAATGTACTAAATGAAAATAATATATTGCGATAATGTGCGGTTGATTTCTAAAAAAATATTATTATTGAACAAGTGTAGTTTTGAACATAAATGCATTCCCACATTTTCAGGATGCCGATAACGCAAATTTTATTTTAATAAACTTTCACCAGTACTTCGCTTACGCAATCTGATTCATCTTCGAGACCTTTCGCAGAGCAGCTGCATATTATTTCATATTTAGTTCGCAGATGTATTAGTTGCGTTATCCAATTCGTTCATATTTAGTTGGTGTTATAACTTGTGTGATTAGAAATATCGAAAGTTAAAGAGGAATGCAGCAATCGAAAGAGTTAAGTGTATGAATAATTTTTGCTAACGGGAATTACAATATTGTAGATTTCAAGTCAAGTACTTGGTAAGCCGTCCCCTTAGGTCATCAAAATTGTACTCAATCTGCAATAGACGGTCGGGTTTCAATCCTGGCTTGAAGTAGTTGCCTGTCTAGCCGCCCTGATGAGCTGTGAAACAGCAAAACAGTACAGTATGTGGATGACTATATATATATATATATATATATATATATATATATATACATATGTAACCATAAATTAATAAATTAAAATAAATTATATCTAACATAATGAAAACAATATGCATGAAACATATAAATCTATATGCTTTGATTCTTATAAATATGCGTTGACATTTTTTTTTATTAAAGTACATATCAAAATTTACATCTGGTAAACACAAGTCTATCTATTAATTGCAGTGTCAAATTCAGTGTAAACTGATAAAACAGCATTATGTAAAAGCCGTCCGAAACGCACATATATACTAAAACATCTGCACGAATCATTAAGTGTTAGAATTCTCACATGTTAAATGTATTTTGTTCATCAATTATCTAACATAAGATTGAACTTAAAAAAGTGAATATTATATATGGTGTTCCGTGATTTTGAATGAGGAACCGCTTTAAAAATATAATAAATAAGATCACACTTCGATCCAAATTAAACTAACACTCCATACATTACACTTCGCAATCGCTATGGTCTCTAGATCTTACCACGGGGAATACTCGCTCTTTGCAGACCTCAAAATATTAAATGTAAAGTAAAAATATGTGGATCCCCAGAAGGAATTATTTTTACAGTAATGGAAAGGAATGGGTAGAAAGCGCTAGCATAATCTTAGAATTAGACTATTTTGACGTATAAATTCGGTTTCAACCTACAAAGGGTTGCTTTATTTGTTAAGCATGTATTTTTCCTAGAATTGTTTGTTCAGTGTGCTATCACTTTCGCTACATATTTATTTCTCTCTTATTATTCAACAATACGAATAATACTCTTAAATTGGATATCAAATAAAATCCATTAGTTCTTCATTAGAATAATTTCTAGACGCTCGTACTTGCTTTTTTGTAACTTTTTAGTACATCAATGAAAACGAAACAACGGATGTGCTATGACGATATTAGAACATCAGCTTCATACAAACGAATTCGAAAGCTGTATAACATGACATGAATATTGCATATTTCTCAGATAAATAATAATAAATGTAAAATAATAGTTTAATTTTTTTAAAATAACATCACCAGTAGTTGAAGTACGGAATAGTGTTCAATTCAATTGAACAAGTTTTTAATTGCTCCTCGACCGATGTCAGTACAAACGTTTGAATTTACAATTTTTATCTATGCATATATTCAACCACGTTATAAATGTCTTGTAACGCAAAATATAATTCACTTTGAACCGATTTTATATCTTGTAGATATTAACAGAGCTAATTCATACAATTATAAAACATGTTAGTAATATATTTAAATGTATAAACCACGCACCTTGTTTAATTTATCATTTAAACTGAAGTATTTCGAACAAAAGTAATAGCAAGTGCAAAACATGTAATTGTCTTTGTTGTAATTATTTTACGTCGTAAACGTTTGACGTTTCTTTTATTTATACTTAGTCTACTTTTATTCTACTTATTTCGCTGATCAAGGAATATCATATTTTTATTTGCATGGACGCAAATCCCAAATACTAACACTTCGTAACAGTATAGATAAAAATGTAAAATGTTGAAATGCCATAAAATATTTGATTAAGGAGTATGGGTAGAACTTAAGAGAAATAAGAATAATAACTACAATAACGTTAAAATGCTGAGTCCTAAATCAGAAAATCACAAGATTCCCTGATTATAGAATTTTTACATTTGACAATAATAGGTTATTTAATTTATTAATATACAGAATTTAATCATATTTGATCGAAATGCAAAGGAAATTAGCAAGCTTATATATATATATATATATATATATATATATATATATATATATATATATACTAAATATTAAATACCTATAGACACTAGTGTTTCATCCTTTCGGGAATTATCAGTACAGCTTATCACGATTAATACCGGTCGATAGATTCGAACTCGGCAACAGAAGCTATATATGGCTTCATTAGCAATGACCTAATCTATTCGGCCACCATTTTCCGCAAGAAATACTGTTGAAATGTAAATATTATAATTTAAATGCTTTTCAACGTCTATCAGACTGATCTAATCATTAAATAGTGATCGGCACATAAGAGCACAATTGATAGATATTTGATCTGAAGTAAAATTGTTACACCGATAGACAACGAGTTTCTTAAAGTTGCTGACATCATTATTTACTATGATAATTTAATTTTAAATGTTTTTATTATATCTGTCTGAGTGATCTCATCATCACATAATAATCTACGCATAGTTCATTTAAAAAGTAATTAACTTTTGTTATTTATTTCAAATATAAATTCAATTTGATTCAAACATAAACACCAACATTTTCATAATAATGCTAAACGAGTAAAAGTAAAGAAAAATGATGAAAACATTGAAGTTATTTTGTTGTGGAAATGACTTTTATTATTAGCTAAATGTGTTTTTTAATAAAATAGATATTTGCATTTTTTCTTTTATTCATTTATTCGTAACAATTAATATCGTCTTTTTTGTGTAAAAATAATGTCCAGCTAACTATTTTTTAAAATGAGAGGAATGAAAATTTCAACCGCGTTTTTTATTTATTTATTTATAATGTTCAAATTATTGCCAGTTATATATTTTTTCCAAATAAGTATTGATGGTTGTCATGTTTTAAAAACTCGATTACAAGTACGTACAAGCATGCAATTGCAATAATGTGTTATTTCTACTCATGTTCTATATAATTTGTATCTAAAATACACTGGGGAAATCAGTTAACTTCTTTTATAATGTTGTACATAGAAGGGACGACAGTTGAAATGAGATCAGTTGAACTCATCATGTTTGTATTAAAATTTACTTTCGTTTGCTGGACTCAATTACACAAAGCATTTAGCCGAAGTTTTTTTTTACCGAGTGAGTTATTATTATACTCCGAGTATTTCTATGATGACATTGTAGAACCCCGGAATATGGTACAAAAAATTAGTCACGAAATGTAATACACATGTATATAATCACCTAAATTATAAATAACAACATTATCAGGGACCGGAAAAAAACATCATAACCTGATAAAAACCAAATCCTAGGGGTTATTTGAAATCCAGGTACTTATATTATATTTTTGCATATTCTCATAGAAAATCACCCGAAATCTTAGTTAGACAAGAAATAAACAAATTTATTCTTTCAAAAACCTTTTTTTTAACTATTTATATACGTTTTTTGTACACGACAAAAAAATTTCAATTGTTAACTTTTGGGGGAAATTTTAACATTTAAAATTTAATTAAAAATAGTAGAAAAGGTTTTACATTATTCTGGTTACTAAATGATAAAATTCAGGATTTTATCTTTCTGTGGAATATATGTATATATATATAGTGAGAGAGATAGAGAGAGAGAGATAGATAGATAGGTACTTGAACGCATCTCAAATTGATATACATTGCTTTGATTCCTCTAAAATAGTGCGTCTATCGATTATTCCGCTGTAACAATGTACAGTATGTAAAATATGCGCGACAGATCGACGACATGTCATGTCTTACTATAAGAGAAAGACCGATAGTGCTCATTGACGCATCTCAAACCTATTCGTTTATGATTGCAAATTATATGTAATTAAAGCGGGTCATATTGATTAACCGATGGACAGGGTCGTCCAGAGAAATTAAATAGCGCACAAAGAATGAAGCAATTAGAATCAAAATTTAGGCAGCAGTTGGTATGACGTCAGCTCGGCAACTATGGTAACGGTGACGTAATTTGTCAACTATGTCGCCAGGTTGCGCCGTCAGCTTTGTAAGCGGCCGACTCTCTACACCTGAGCAGAGTTCTTAGATAAATATGTCTATTGATGTGATTGGTTGTCGTTCGAATGGGTTACATGCATGTCACGTTCAGATTCGATTCTTGATAAGACACATGTCATGTACAGGTCAACAAGCTACCACTACTACTACTTTTAATGATAGAATTATTACAACCACTTTATATATGCCTTCGTCGACTTTGCATAGATCATTAATTCTAAAGCATTGGGCTATGAATTTTAACCGTTTAAACAGGCTAAAATGTCTAATTGCTATTGTATTTCTCTTAATCTGTTGTCTTTTTGTTTTTTCTGTCTGCTCATTTCAACATTTTCCTCGAGTACTTTTAGCTGATTTTAGTTATTTTTGTTTGAATCTGTTTTTGTGACACGCTAAACTAATTATTATGATATCGGTTACTTGCTCATTTATGGTTTGATGGTTTAATTCATGG
Organism: Euprymna scolopes; assembly: GCF_053919585.1. NCBI lineage: Eukaryota > Metazoa > Mollusca > Cephalopoda > Sepiida > Sepiolidae > Euprymna > Euprymna scolopes. The sequence goes on from NC_136513.1 coordinate 1,896,146, forward strand.
GAATGAGGTTCAAGTTTCCCTTTTTCTGGAAAACTATTGGAACGGCATAAAAGTGAATTTTTTTATGAAACCTTGATATGGTTTAGTACAGCGAACTTAGTAACATGGTCTCCGTTGGATGCACGATTTATAGGAATTAACTGCGATAAGTATTTAATGAAAACATAAGCAACGATTAAATCCCAATGCACATATTAGGTTTGGCATATAGTACATATTCTAAGTTAACACGCTATAACATTAGCTAATTCTCAATGGAAAAAAAATTCCAATAATCTTTATATCAAATAGAGATTATTAATATGCCTATATATTTAAATAAAAAAGCCGATTTTATACTAATTAAGCGAACATATCCTATTTTGGAAGAAAGTTGCTGTGCGTAACGTATCTAAACGTTGAACATATTTAATTTAGTTTAAAATACGCAAAGGAGCAATAATAATACGAACCCACAATAAAGTCGAACTCCATAGGTTGCCTTCAAATGAATTTTCAACCTCTAATAGTATTTGAAATATTATTCAGCTATATATTTATGCATATATACAACTTTATATTTACTAATATGTTTTCAGTTAATGTGTTCAAATAATATTCAGTGGGGGAAACTTTCTCAAGAAATCAAAAGTCACCATTTGCATTTGAGTCATTAAGGTCAGTTAAAGATTAGCGACACGACGTAAAGAACTGAAATTCATATTTAATGCATGTTTTAGATCTAATAATGTTAGTCAAAGAATATTCAAATGATATTGTATTTTAAACTGTTTCAAACATTTGAATCGTCATTTTATAACTTTTTTAGTCATTTTATTACATTAGGATAATTAAAGGAAAATTAATTGCGTTCGATTATTAAAGCATGTTGCTGTTTAATAGAAACGTTAAACACTCCAGAATGTTCAAGAAATATTATGACACAACCACGCTGACGCTTTTGGTTAAATACTTGATCTTATATTATAAATATTACTTAAGTTCTAAGTTCAATTCAAAATATCTTATTCTAATAGAAATTATATTGATTATATATTTTTGCATATATACAAATTTATATTTACTAATAATTTACTGTTATCTTAACATTTATGAGTATACATTATTTTATATGCATTGTTTGACACTTAATTTAATACAAACTGTATCATATATATTGTAAGCTATGTTGTTGATGATACAGTTTTATATCTCTCTGATATTTGTCAAACAAATTTCTGAATTGTCATTAATAAATCAAACAAATTATATTGGTACTACTTATAAGAACACTTTTTCGTATACTACTAAACATACACTATGATTTAATTGAACGATATTATAATTTCAGCCATCAGATTATTATAGTACCCGAAATTGTTCGCCATAATTGAATCAATTGTTTGATGACATATTTTACAGATGCTTTAAATGCGTTATAACGATTGATATTTCAAATTCTTAATAATTCCGTTAGTATTAACACTTTGTAATATATATATATATATATATATATATATATATATATATATATATATATATATATATATATATATATATTTAGATAATTTGAGGTTGCTATTTTTCAAAGGTAGGTTAACCGGTAAAATATAACGAGCTTCATACAAGAGTGGTCAATACAGAAGTAGAGCAGGTAACATTTGTCTTTACATAAGCAGTAGTTTGTTGCTACACAGCCATGAACATGTTTCGGCCCACTAGTATTTACTAACTAAAGACCTCATCAGGCAACAACCCTTATTTTCGAAAACGCAATTCTAAAATTTTAGAATTCCGTTTTCGAAAATAAGGATTGTTGTCCGATTAGGTCTCTAGTTAGTAAATACTAGTAGACCGAAACATGCTCATGACTGTGTAGCAACACACAACTGGTAATGTAAAGACAAATATATATATATATATATATATAGCCATTGCGTCTTTTACATTATTCTGGTTGTTTTTTATACTTAAGTTTCGTACGCCGTCTTAAAATAATTAATCGTAAAAAAGGTTTATTAAAGAGCATTTCAAATACTTTAATAATAATATAAATTTACCACAACCATATGGAATTAATATGCAAGTTTTTTGAGTTAAAAAAAAGCAAGTAACACAAATAAAAATGAAATATGTTTGACATATTAAACCTAATATATCCATAATTTTCACATCGCTGACACTTGATATAAAAACGCATTTTCCATTGAAAACGTAGCAACATCATTGCAGAATTCGATGGTGCAAATGGTTTGCTATAGTCGACTATAGGTTTATCTATATAAATAAAACCGTAGACGCATGTGTGTGTAAATATCTAACATATAAACTATTAAACTACTAGTCACATAGCACTGAAATTCTCAGGAAATAATATTCATGCACCAAAGGTGGTTTATAGCGAATACTATCTTTGCTTTCATGCATGTATATCACATCCATACATCGGCAAATTTACAGGTAAAATGTTCATTAAACATTAGCCGATATTTTTTTTTGTATGCGCACGCGTGTACTTTCGTTTTTTTGTTTAGGCTGCAACGCTCTTCTCTTTTAAATTTCAATTCTAACTAATGACACCAACTCATTTTTTTATATTTTTGCATGAAAACAAACAAAAAACAAAAAAAAAACGAAGCCAATCGTACATTTTATTCGCGGTTTGAAATTTGTAAATATGAAAAAAACCTATAAATCTTTTTTAAGATCTCATATTTACTTAATTTCATACATTATTTTAAGACGGAGAAGGGGGGTGACACACGGAATACGGACAGTGCTGAAATAATAACGTCATTATTTAGACAGCTATTTTTAATATGGGGAGGGAAAGGTATTATTCAAACTATTCTGTACTTTCACATAGCAATTTCTAAAATAAGAAACTGACATGTATTATCTCTATTTTTGTTTAGTATTAGTTAACATTAAAATATGTTTCTCAGTCCAATATCTTGATTAGTTAATGGTAAAGCAAGTGTTGCCTAATCACTAACTTCACTTTAAAATATTTATTTTTTGAGTAGCATGAATTTTAAATAATGTGCTTAGCATGAATTTTAAATAAGTTTCTTCTACAGTGTAGTACGTATATTTTAAAATACAAACAATTTATAATGAAATCATGTATTTCGAAAAAAAATGCTGAGTCATTTCCCGGAAGTGACGTCATGTGTTGATGATGAGAGGACAAGCACGATTATGTTGCTTTAAAAAGTAGCCTGGAAGCTGCCAGGGATTACCAAACCTTCTTTTTTTTAGATGAGGTTGGGTGTAGTGAATTAGTGCCTGTTCATTCTCCCAAGCATTATCACCACTTTTTCTGTGTATGGAGAGGGATACAGTCAATGATTTCGCTGAAATGCTGCGTCAGACAGATGCTACATTTTGATCTTAGCCAAAAGGCCAAGTAAGCGTAATATAGTTTTCTACCAGGCGTTACCTCCTCCAAAAATAAAAAAATACAAAATAACGACACAGCATATATTTCAAGAGGTGGGGAGGGGAATATGGGGTAAGTCCCGGTAATAGCTGAAGTAGCAGTTTATGATCTCAAAAATACTTTGTTTCATATATATTTTTAAAAGAAGTGGGAATACGGAGTCACGTCCAGAAACGACTGAAACATTTTACGATCTCAAAATTACTTTATCTAATATTAAAAGTTGAACAGTCTACTATTTAGACATTACATTATTTCATGCATGTTTTTAAAAACGTGAGGTGGGGGATATGAAATCAGTCAAGGAAATGGTCTGAACCGTTTACGAATTAAACATTACTATATTTCATTCATATTTTTAACATTGGGGTGGGGCTTACAGACGCAGTCCCGGAAATGGCTGCAACATTTTACATTTTAGACATTAATTTATTTGATGTATATTTATAACAGTGTGGTGGAAATAAGAAGTCAGTGTCGGAAATGGTTGACACAGTTTACGATGTAAACATTACTTTATTTCATGTATATTTTTTAACAGCCATTATTACTTAGTTATTATTTTCATAAGGGGAGGCGATAATGTGGGTTAACATTAGGGAAAATGATTGTCTAAATTAGTAACATATCCAAGAATTATGAAAAATGAAGAAAATTTGAGTTAATTGATTGGTGTTTTTTAATGCAATAATCGGCCCAGATAATATATCAAAGTTATTATTTTCGTAAGAGGGGAGGCTAAATCTGGGTTAAAATTATTAAAAAAAACGATTGTCGAAATTATTAACATATCCAAGAAAAATAATGAAATGTTAATTAATCGATCGGTGTGTTTGTAATGAAATAATAAACCCAAACAAAATATCAAAGTTATTATTTTCGCAAGGATAGGGGTATTATGTTAATTACAATTATAAAAATGATTGTCAAAATTAGTAACATATCCAAGAATTATGAAAAAAATGATGAAATGTGAGTTAATTGATTGGTATTTTTTTAATGACAGAATCGACCCAAACGGTATATCAAAGTTATTATTTTCGTAAGGGGTTGCGAGAAGGCGGGTTGCTATTATGAAAAATGTTTGTCAGAATTAGTAACATATCAAGGAATCATGAAAAATGAAATGTAAATAAATAGATTGATGTGTTTTTATGAAATAAATAACTCAGAAAATATATCAAAGTATTTTCTAAGAAATGCGGTTATAATGTAGGTAAAAATTGTGAAAAATGATTGTCCTAATTAGTAACATATCCAGGAATTATGAAAATCATAAAATACTAATTTATTGATTACTGCATTTGTAATAAAGTAGTCGGAACAGACAATATATCAAATTTATTCTTTTCGTAAAGGGTAAAGCGATAATGTATGTTACAATTATAAAAAACAATTACCGAAATTAGTAACATATCCAAGAATTATGAAAAATAGTGAAATGTGTGTTAATTGATTGGTGTGTTTGTAATGAAATAATCAGTCTAGGCAATATATAAAAGGTGTGATTTTCGTAATGGATGGTTAGAATTTGGGTTAAAATTACGAAAACTTATGGTCGAAATCAGTAACATATCCAAGAATTCTGTACAATTATGAAATGTGAGTTAATTGATTGGTGTGTTTGTAATGAAATAATCGGCCCAGACAATAGATCAAAGTTATTATTTTAGTAAGGGATAGGCGATTACGTCAGCCGTTATATCGAAGTTATTATTTTCATAAGGGAGGGGCAATAATGTGGATTAAAGTTATAAATAAAAATGATTGTGGAAATTAGTAGCATATCCAAGAATTATGAAAAATGATGAAATGCGAGTTAATATATCCGTCTATTCGTAATAAAATAATCGGGCCAGACAATATATCGAAGTTATTTTTTAGTAAGGGGTAAGCAATTACGGTGATTACAAATATCAAAAATGACTGTCGAAATTAGTAACATATTCCAAGATTTATGAAGAAAAATCGATTGGTGTGTTTGTAATGAAATAAGCAACTCAGATAATATATCAAAGTTATTATTTTCGTAAGGCGGCATGATATGGGTTAAAATTATAAAAAATGATTGTCGAAATTAGTAACATATCTAAGAATTATGAAAAATAATGAAATGTAAGTTCATTGATTGGTGCGTTTGTAATGAATTAATCGGACCAGATTATATATTAAAGTTATTATTTTCGTAAGGGGGTGCGATAATGTCGATTAAAATTATAAAAAAATGATTGTCGAACTTAGTAACATATCCAAGAATTATGAAAATTATGAAATGCGAGTTAATTGATTGGTGTGTTTGTAATGAAATAATCACCCCAGATAATACATTAAGGTTATCATTTTTCGTAAGAGGGATTAAAATTATGAAAAATGACTGTCGAAATTAGTAACATATCTAAGAATGAAAAAAATAATGCAATGTGAGTTAACTGATTCGTCTGTTTGTAATGAAATAATAAGCGCAGGCAATCTATCAGCTTCTGTAGGTGGTCCACAATATTTTTCTGAATTTTCAATGTTAACTTCCGGGAATGACGTCACAGTTGTAGTGGTGAGTAGAAAGACACACGATTATGTTGCTTTGTTACATACTTTGGAATTCTCTATAAATTAACAAATCTTCACTTTTGGGGTGGTGCAGTCTTTCACAATATCATATTCCAAAAATATGGAATAACTATGGAATCATATTCCGGAAATGACATCGTTTCTCTTACTAATGTGTTGTTGGCGATTGTGGTAGTAAGCGAGGGGGGGAACTATATTAATATTGAAAATTGTGGTAAAGTAAAAGTTGCCTAATGATCATTCGCATCAATGCATTCATGTAATTATTTGGAAAACCTGCTGAGTTACGTTCAAGAAATGATATCATTTCACTTAAAATTATGCTGTCAGTAGTAATGTGGAATTTTGTAGTGAAGCAAGTGTTGCCTAATCAAAAAGCTTCTCAACATATTTGTTCATATGTTTGTAAAGCCGACTGAGTAATCTTCTGAAAATGACGTTTTTTTTCCAAACAAATTTGATTATCGGTAGGGGGGGGAAATGAAACAGAGTAATGTAGAATTTGATAATGAAGCAGGGGTTGTCTAATCACTTAACTTTGTCAATGTACTTATGCATTAATTGTCATCTTCCAAAAAATGGCAATTTTTCTTACAATAATTCGAAGGTAGGTAAACATATTTTAAATATGTGTTGTAAATTACCCGTCCCAAAAAGTTAAAATTATTTCATATACATTATGTAAATTACCTGTCCTAGGATAGGTGCACTTATTTTATATGTGTAATAACCCTCCTAGGGTAGGTAAAACATTCTTCTGCTCGAAAGAGCAAATGATACATACCCATTAAAATTCCTCTCTCGAAAGAATAACAATTATATTCAAAATCAACTTCAAATTTCTCATTGTTTATATGGTCCCGAGCAACGGCGGGTAGCCCAGCTAGTCTTACATTATATACAACATTTTAAGAATGTTCTAGGATGGTACTTATCCTTAATGTTAATGATCATTGAAATCGAATATCTAAGACTTGTCACTTTTATGAAATTTAAACGGTTGTAGTTTGTTGGCAGAGTAAAAATAAATGTTTTTTTTCTAATCTTGAATCATTTTTACTGTATTGTAATAAACTGAACAAGATGTTCGAGCCGTTTCTCATCAGATAATAATAACACTGATAAACATAATTCAGTAAAATACTCTACTTTCCGACGAAATAACAAAAAGTAGCCCATTATATGAAATAAGTTTTGTCTGTGTAAATGCCCAAACAGGCTCTGTATAAATGCCCGAACAGTAAAACCATTACGGTTAAAGGTAGTGTTTTCTTGATTTATGGTGGTACACGTTAATAATATCTATCATTTAAAAAACAATATTTATTTTCTGGGGACCAAATTCACCAGTTTTTTTCGTGCAGGTAATTTGTGCAATACTCTTCTGTATTAATTTGTATGGAATATGTCGACACTTCGTTGAGGATTCTTTTGTACAGCAGAGTTGTCAGTATATAATAGAAATAGATGATTAGGAAAAAGGAACAAAAAACGGATAAGCATCTAGCGGAAAAACGAAGGATGTATGTAGAGGAGTGTAAAGATAGATTATGTATAAAAATATGATACACTTTTTCCGGGAAAGGTTGAGTCGCCCTGATACTTTCTAAATAAAAGAAGATAAATAAAGTAATTAAGTTTTGATGAAACGGGTAAATACTTCTTGGTGTTACAAAATTTTAAAATGGTCCCATGAACCAATTGAATTTAAGAATATTTTAAAATATTTTTTCCGGTATCAATGTTTTCTATTAGTTCGAACGGCTATGCAAAACATATTATAATCATATTTCACAAAATAAAATTTCCACTGTTGATACTACTTGAATAAATTCAAACGTTTCCATGACTGCGATATTTTTAGCATTTTAAGAATAGTTATAAGACACCAAGGCGAAAATGTTACCAAACATCGATTTCATGGGAACATTTAAACGGAGCTTTTACAGGCACAGTGGAAATCCGAGCTCTAATTAAATTTGAAGTGAATTTAATGAATACTCAGATTTCACTAAATCTTATTTCTCCGAAGTTTAATGTATTTTAAAGACTTCTTATTCTGAACTTATATACATATACTAGTGTTACAATTAAGTCATGTATTATGATCAACATTTGAATAAATATTTTGAACATTAAGTTTAGTAACCTTTATATATATATATATATATATATATATATATATATATATATATATATTGAGGGTGTTGTAAACTGCTCAGTTCGAGGAGTTATTCGACCCGAGATTAGTAATGTTATAATTCTTTTTATATGTATTCTTTCATAATATAAGGTTATTAAAAGTAAAAATTAAGATCTTAAATCTTTTTAAATATATCCAAGACTTATATCTTTAAATCTTGCATTTTACCGGATCTTAATCGGACATAAATACACAGTTTTTAGAAATAATCGCAAAGACAAACATATTGATCATAGCAGTAAGGGGAATGTAATATTTTCATATCAATACTGTTATATACAAATCTATTCGTCTATATGTTAATTATTATACATAGCATACATAGACTTTTTACATAACCTTTATTCGCAGAACTTGGCACTACATATCGTCACGTTATCCATTAAATTATATATTTAATATTTTACACCAATATATCTCAAATATATCTTAGGATAGCGGAATTTCTGATCGCTCTCTATCAGTTGCAATCTCATTCAAATAAATATTTTAGCTACCCTACGACGGGTATTAATCAACACGTATGAAATAATTTTACCTACACTAGGACGAATAATTTAAAGTATGTATATGAAATAATTCTACATTTCCTAGGACGGGTAATGTACAACACACATAAAAATAATTTTACCTACCCTCGGACGGTTAATACAAATACATATAGAAAACAATTTAACGTACTCTCGACATGCATTGTACAACATATATGAACTAATTTCTCTTCCAACCAAAACCACCATAAGTTTAACAAAAAATAAAGTCATTATAAGAAGATGGATCATTAGGATTTCGATATAAATCCATAAATACATTGCCTTGGTTAGTGACTAGGCCACCCTTGCTTCACCATAAAATTCGTTATTACAGTGTTTCTTCTACCATCACAACAACCACAACACTATAATTTAAAGCGAAATTATATCATTTCTGGAAGATGACTGCGCGGGTTTTCCAAATTAATACATATTGACACGGTTTGTGATTAGGACACCCTCGTTTCACCATAAATTTCAATATGCTGTGTTTTTTCCTTTCCCCAAAACCGACATCATATTTTCTTATCAAAATAATGTAATTTCCAGAAGATGACTCGACAGATGTTCAAAATTAATACATAAATAAATTGTCAGGATTAGAGATTAGATAACACTTGCTTCACAAAAAATTCAAGATTGCTGAATTTATTTATTTCCCAACAATCAGCACTATAATTTTAAGAAAATATGTCAGTTTTAGAAGATGTATCAGCAAGATTTTTAAATTAATACATACTTACATGGACACTTTTAGGGATTAAACAAAGATTGCCTCACTATAAAAGTCAACATTACTGTGTTTTATTTTCTTTACCAACTACTGACACCAACATTTCTGAAAAAAGATGTAATTTTCGAAAGATTACTCAGTTGGTTTTACAATTAAACATATAAATACATTGAGACGTTTAGCGCTTAGGCAACTCTCGCTTCACTATAAAATTCCACATTATTGTGCGTTTTCTCCCGAATACTGACATTGTCATTTTTTAGTGAAATGATATATTTTCTTAAACAGAACTCAGCAGATTTTCCAAACAATTACACAAATGCATTGGCACGGAGCGTGATCACAAATCCTTTCCTTCACCATGAATTTTAATATTACTGCAGATGTTCCCTACCAACCACCGACAACCTTCGATATTAGTAAGATATATGATATTATTTCCAGAATATGATTCCGCAGGTATTCTATATTTTTGGATTATGAGATCGAGGGAGATTGTTTTGTGACCCCAAAACAGACATTTGTTTCTGCAGCCTCCCCCATAAAAGGAAGTTTAGGAATACCTGGATACCCCAAGAGCATTCTAAAAGCAAAATAATCATGCTTCTCTTTGCCAACCACAACAACAGTGACGTCATTTCAGATTAATAACATCAAAACTTCATAAAAATATGGATCATCCATTACAGAATGCCCCAGTTAATCTTCACCCAACAATAGCAATATATATGAAATAAAGTAATTTTGAGATCGTCAAAACTGAATCTATATTACCCCACTGTTTATGTATATATATGAAACTTAACAATTTTTTAATCCTAAACTACTTGAGTCATTTCTGGAACTGGCTATATATTTCTCCGCCTCTCTAAAAATATATAAAATAAAGTAAGTTTCAGATGATAAACTGCTTCAGCCATTTACGGGTTGACTCCATATTGCACCTCTCTTGAAAAATATATATAATAAGGTAATATTGAGATCGAAAACTGCTTCAGATATTTCCGGGACTTAAACAATATTTCCCGGCCCCAATTTTAAATATATATGCAATAAAGTAATTTTGACATCATAAAATGATTCAGCTATTTCCGGGAGTGCCTCCATATTCTCTCCCTCTCTTTAAAATAGATATGAAATAAAGTAATTTTGAGATCGAAAACTTCTTTAGTCATTTCTGGGACTGACCCCATTTCCCTTTCTCTATGAAATTATATTCGAAATAAAACAATTTTGAGACCGTAAACTTTTTCGCCATTTTTAGGACTGTCTCTGCATAGGCCCACGTCTTTCTTAAAAATGTATCCCCATATATAATATTTCAAAAATTCTCCTCTGGACTAAAGTGCCGTAGGTTTGCAATAACAAATGCCACATACAAATGTATTATATCTAAACTAATTTCAACAAGCTTATGTAAATTAAGAACGACATTTTAGACACATTTATTCATTATAAAAATTGTTATATTTTCCTATAACAACATCATCACAACCTCAACCACTATTAGAGGAAGCTCTTCCTATTTTTCTCCTCTAAATATGAATCCCTTTACCGCCGCCAGTAAACACCGGGAGAAAATATACATATGCACATACATTGTGCATGCACCATTCGTAACTGGATCATAAACTCATAGACATAGCACAATCTTTCCCTTTTCCGATTAAAAATCATAAAGTCTCTCCGGACTAATTTTACTCATTCTGATTGGCTTAATTCTGACCATTCCTGTATTCTGGATTAGCGATATTCGCATACTAATCAAACGCTAATGCACCATTTCAATATGACGTAAAATTATACCTACTTTTGCCTTTTGAGTAAATTGCTGCCTTCAATTTTCTTACACTTTAGAGCGTTAACTATATCTACAGCAATTTGTATATCCTCTCTCTGTACTTTCCTCCCTATATCTCTCTGTATATATTTTATAAACCCTCCCTCCTTTACTCTCTCTCTCTCTCTGGTTATTTACATTTATTATATGCCGAAGAAAAAATAACCTTTCACGGTAATGCCTAAGAAGAAAACAACAACAGACATTTATTTCCCCTTCTCTCCCCCCTCTCTCTCTCTCCCGTTCTCTTAATTTGTGCATTTGTTTCAGAATTAATTGTATTTTGTTTCAAACATACGTGTCTTGTTTAACTGCACTTCATTTTAATATACTCTATTTAAACCTGCACAGTATATTAAGATCGTCGCCGATTTAAAGATAATTTTTTGGCCAATATCGTCTACTGGATTTGTACTTATGTTGTCTGAACATTATGTTTTATCATATGTAGTATATTCACATATTAAAACTGTAAAACTAATTTTTATAGTTAACTTTATTTCATACTTATTTTTCAATTGAGGTGATTTGTGGAATATGACAATAATCGTTAACAAATATTTGATACTTGTACGTGATTTTTTAGAATATTAACAATTAGGACAATAAAAGAAGTTCAGTACGTCACACGTAAGATTGTTTTTGTTTCCTTATATGATTATTATACTGTACAAATATTTCATTTCTTGATTAAGATACTGAACAAATACCTTATTTCTTATTTAAAAATCTAAATACTGGATAATTTTACGTAAGTGTTTATGCTAATTTTTCTGTGCGTCAAAATAAGCTTGTGTTTGTTTTATCTAGGTGCTACAATGAAGAGGTGCCATATTTCTTTTATAAAAGTCACACTGCTCGAATACATTACATGATTTTCGGCTTTAATAAGTATTATGCCCGGCACAAGTAACATTTTTTGTTTTTCTATATGCATAATTTCCTGGGTATAATATTGTACAAGTACCTTATTTCTAAGTTAAAAATAAAAGTAATAAATTATTTTACATACTTTTCTGTTGTGCTAAGTTTTCCATACATCCTGAGTAAGAGTTGGTTTTTCATCTGTGTGCTATAATGAAGAAGCATATTATGTTTATGTAAATATCATGTACTCGTATATATTATATGATTTTCGGTTTTAATAACTTTTATATACTTCATAGGTTAGATTTTTTTTATCGGCACTATACTGCTTATTTTGGAGGTAGAATACTGTACAAGTATCATACTTCGAATCTAAACAAGAAAATATTTGATGATTTTACGTAATTTTCTATTTTTCTTACTTTTCTGTAAGCCAGGGATAAGAGTTTGTTTTTCATCTGGTTGCTATAGTGAATAAGTACGTTTTTATATAGATGTCATTCTTCTTGGTTATATTACGTGATTTTCGGTTTTAATAACTTTTATGTGCACCACAGGTAGTATTTTCTTTGTTTTCAACATAAGTACTATACTGCACAAGTACTATATTTTTGTGTAGAATACTGTACAAGTACCCAATTAATCAAAAAATAAACTAGCCGGTTTTCTTTGTTTTTTATATGATAACTATACTGCACAAGTAACTTATTTATTAGTCAGAATATTTACAAGTACATAATTTTTAATTTAAAAATGATACTACTCGATTATTTTCCATAATTTTCTGTTGTGCTCACTTTTCCGTATGCCACAGGTAAGAATTGGTCTGTTATTACATCAGAGTGCTATAGACATGAAACATCTTATTTCTTATATAAATGTCATATTACTCGAAAAAATTAGATTTTCGTTTTTAATAAGTTTTATGTACATCACAGGAAAGATTTTCTTTGTTTTTCATATTGTTACTATACAGTAAAAGTACCTTATTTCTTAGATAGGGTAGTGTACAAGTATTTTGTTCTTATTTAAAAATGGAACTACTCGATACTTTTATTTAATTTTCTGTTGTGATAATTTTTCGTACTTCACGGGTAAGAGTTTGCTTTTTTATATGGAAGCTATAGTGAAGAAGCACCTTATTGTTCATTTTAAAGCCATACTACTTGAATATATAATGTGATTTTTGGCTTTAAAAACTTTCATGTACGTCATAGACGAAGATGATAAAGATACGCTTTAATCCTCAAATGTTATTCATATTTTCTGAAGTGAACCCATTCATCTCATGTTAAAGACCTGTCTTTAAGTTTGTTTTTCATAAGAGTCAAAATCTATCTTGTTTTATCGTGAAATTTTCACACTCATTATCATCTATATTTCTGTAAATCTTCTAATTTATCCGCAGCACCTATTTTCAGATAATTTGTGGAGTTGCTTTCGTAAATAATCTGCGTCGTTTTTTAATATTCTACACTGGAATTGAAGCCATTGACAATGCCATTAACCTTCTTAATTAAAAATGTTGTATTCTGTTCATGCCACAATCTATTCGTTTAAATAGTTTGTATTTTTGCGTTCTTAATTACAAGATACATTCACAAAACTATCGGAATTAACGCCACAGATCATATACATAGATGCAATCTTAATCAAAATCTACTGTGATATTTTAAAAGGAGAGGAGGTTGATTTGAATTCAAACTCTGGGCTTAATTGACACTTATAATTCTGCGGTCTTCCCATATTTGATTTTACTGTTCAATATTACTATATCATAAATAAAAATTAGAGAAATATGAGTAAAACATAGGAATACCATATTAAAATAGACGTTATAAAATAATTTAATTAAAAAGATCGATTGAAAATTCTCAATACCGTTTATTGTTGTACCCTTGTTCATGTATTTCTCATTTATAGTCTAATAATTGCGCTGCGTCGTAAATTTATATATGCGTTTTTTTGGGGGTTGTTTTCAGCAATTCAACATATTGATACACTTTTTAAATTCTAAGTTTCCTATTGTTTTGATAGGAAATTTCACAACATAAACTTGAAAAGATTATATCTAACAATTGTGTCTAGGTCTGCCATAGAAACCAGATTAATTGTCAAATATCGCATCTTCTGGTTTACATGCATTTCATTTGTCATTTGTTAATGCTTTGCGCATAATTTTTGCTTTATTCTTGATTTTTTTCTCGTTCATAATTACAAAAAAACCCTTTTATCTGAAATATCATCACAAGCATGTTCACGTTGATTTTACCGACATTATAACTTGGATCCAATATTAAATTTAATACAAAAAATATATAGCGTCATTCGGATTATACTTCAGATTTCTACATGGAATTTTGTACTTTCAAATAAATAAAACTTTCTCTAGCTGGTTATACAAAATCCTGATCATAGCCGCATAATATTTATTAACATTGAGATATTAACATTATTATTAAGCTTCTTAGATAAATTTACTGATGATTGATCGCTTGTTGCTTGGCACATTATGGAATACTCTAATTATTATATCTTATTTTTTAATAGATGCATTAGGAAAACCACATAATATTTACAAAAAATGACGTAAAACCTATATCTGGACCAGGAATAGGAACTCAGAAGGCGTGTGTGATCTTGTTGTGTATGCAAAACATGAAACAATATATCTATTATGCGATCATTCAATATGCGCGTTAATTATTGCTCTACTTTTGAAACGTATGCATGAAGACTAGGTTTCCTGACAGGAATAAGTAGATGCATCTAAACTTTCTTATGGATCTATGGACCGGCACAGATGACACTGAATACGTAAAATACAAAATAAACAAAGTGATGACTAAAACTCTTACTCTATAAAATTTACCATGTATTTTAATACCAGATTTTACCTAGATTCACGTTAAAATCTGATAAAGACATGCCTTATATGTCCATTAATTGTGTTAAACAGTTTTTGAATATTTCAGAGTATAATTAATTTTGTTACAGCGTAATGTAATTCTTTCGTACTAAGATTTAGTATATTCAAATATGAAGATTCGTTGACATCAGTAGATTTTGCGAAATTTTGATCGGAAATTTAGGACACACATATATTTAAACTGCCTGTTTTGATTAAGTATTTATCCTCATTAGTAAATGGAATGAAAAATTTGGTGAGATGTTTTCCTACGAGCAAACTCTTAAAAGATGAATGGATTTTAATGAACATCATCTAATGTAAGGCATTTGATAATTTGTTTGATATGTGTGAACAATATTCAGATATATTTTTTAAATTCAGAATCCAATATATATATATATGTGTGTGTGTGTGTGTGTGTGTGTGTGTGTGTGTGTGTGTGTGTGCGTGTGTGTGTGTGTATTAAATGTTGAAATCCTACAGTGAACCAGCGGGGCGTCCGGTACTGCCTGGTCGTAAAATACACTTCAATACATTTTTAATTTATCCTGATTTCGTATATAGTATAATAGAGTCAATTCTCTATCGGATAATTTCAATGATATTGTATCTAATATATAATAGTGATTGCATTTTTGGGGGGTGCCATCACCAAGAATCGAAATCGTAAGCACATTTTAAATCATCGTGTGAAGACATACAATGTGAGTTTTATAAATGACTAGCCTGGATTCCCGGCGTTGCCCGGGTGTCTGTAGGTGTGTGTTGAGCTAAAAAAAGTTGTTGTTGTAAACAAGCAGGCTCGAACCCTTGAAACGAACGCGGAACAGAAAGTTGAGGTGTGTGTAAGGGTGTTTGTTGAGCAAAAAAAATGCTAGCGCAGAAAAAGCAGTGGTAGTAGGCAGGCAGGCTCGGACCTATACTGCGAAAGAGAAAAAGAAAGTGAAAAAAAAGTGACGTGTTATCTACTGCGTCGGTCGCAGACCGGAAGTGACATAGGTTAAAATTAAGGTTAGGCAATCGAAAAGAGACGATGACTTTCGAAAATACCGGCAAAAAAGTACTCTCTTTGTATAAAAGTGGCCAGTTGAGGGTGAAGAAATTAATGTTTTTAGCCAATGTTTCGATATTTGTCGCCTGAATGGTCGACTTCAAAATGATACCAATTTTGTGAAAATCCGTCGCCTCTGTCTAAAGATTTTGCGATACATACAAACATACACACACATATACATACATACATACATTTTAACAGAGAGGTGAGATTTATATTTTAGACTAGCCTAGGTGCCAGGCGTTCAACGGGTGTTTGGAGGAGTGCATTAAACAAAATAAAAAATGTCGTAGTAGATACGCAGGATCGAACCCGTACCGCAAAGGCGCAATAAAACGTGAAAAAAAAACGTGACGTCTTTGCTGTTCCCCCAATTGTAAAACCAGAACGGGCGAAGGTTTAAATGAAAGCTAGTCAATCGAAAAGAGGTGATGACTTCTGAAAATATCGTCGAAAAAAAAAGCCATCATTCCCAGCAAAGTGCCCAGTTGAGGGAGAAGGAATTAATATTTTTCGCCAATTTTTCGGTATTTTTCGTCCGAAGTGTCGAGTTCCAAACGATTCTGATCTCGTAAAAATCGCCGTCTTTGTCGAACGTTTTGGGCAGATATACATACATACATACATACATACATACATACATACATACATTCATTCATACATACATACATACATGATGGAAGCAGACTCGTTCTAGAGTATTGCCATTACTTAATGCATCTCTTGCTCAAATGAGGCAGACATGAGCGTCACCAGAAGCTTCTACTGTCCTGCACATCTGATGACTGGTCCAGACATTATTGCCCTGAACACCTGCCGGACCAGACCTTGGATGTTTCAGAGCCTTTATATCCATTGACGCCCATATCCACATTAGACCTCATTGAGTGTCCTTTGCCGTTTTGGGCTACAACCAGCCTTTTAGTTATCGAGATACACACTGATGTTAAAATGTGTATTCCATTACATATCAAGTAATGCATTGAAGCTTTTTGTAGTGAAGGAAGACTTTGCACCGAGACAATCCCACTCTCTGAACAACTGCCACATTGAACCAAAAAGAAAAGTAAATCAACATCATTTGATGCAACAGTTGCCTCAGGTTTTATATCAGGGCTTTCCTTTTCTAGAGAGTTTGCCTTCACCACGGCTTACGGAGCCCTCTCCACCCATGATGCCATTTGATCCATGATTGAGACTTAAGTTGCTGGACACCAGGGTACATTCCACACGCCGATAGGTCATGTATGCCGAAGCTTATAGGGCATAAATTCCTCAGAATGTTTTGTCAAGATTACCTCACACTAAGCCTTTGGTTAAAAAAAAAAAACCTTGGCCCACAAGGTAGTGGAGGTCCAGTTATACGGCGCAGGACACTCGCCGTTCATCAGAGCTAGTCTGCGTGGCAGAGGTCACGACGTGGACGTGGGGTTGATTTCTCTGGGAGAAGCACAGTATGAGCACAGTATGCATACATACCCACATACATACATACATACATACATACATGTAAACATGCATGTGAGATTTATATTATAGACTAGCCTGTGTACCCGGCGTTACCCGCGTGAATGCAGGTGTGTGTTGAGCAAAAAAGTGCTAATGGGAAGTCAAGCTCGAATGTCTGACGTGAAAGCTGAAAATACAGTGGAGGTGTATTTAAGGGTGTTAGTTGAGCAGAAAAAAAGTTTGCGAGCGGAAAAAATGGTAGTTGGCAGGCTTGAATCCGTACTGGGAAGGAGGAAAAAACGTGAAAAAATTCCGTGACGTCATTGCTTTTGCGCCGATCGCCAAACTGGAAGTAATGTTGGTTTAAATAAAGGCTATTCAATCGAAAAGAGGAACTGACTTTCAAAAATATCGGCGAAAAAGGCACCCCCACCTCATAGAAAAGTGCCCGGTTTAGGGTGAAGAGATTAATATATTTAGCCAATTTTTAGACATTTGTCGTCCGAAGGATTGAAATTAAAAACGTGTTCGATCTCGTAAAAACCTGTCCAGTTTGTCCAAAGTTTTAGGAATACACACATACAATAAAATCAGACAGTTGACATTTATATCATAGACTACCATTGGTACTCGGGTGTTTGTAGGTGTGTGCTGAGCAAAAAAAAAAAGTTGTAGTAGATAGGCAGGCTCGAACCCTTGACGCGAAGGGGAAAAAGAAAGAGGAAGTGTGTGTAAGCGTGTTGGTTGAGTAAAAAAAAACAGTGATAGTAGGCAGACAGACTCGAACCCGTAGGGCGAAGGAGGAACATAATGTGAAAAAAGTGGCATCTTTACCGTTGCGCCCAGTGCAAAACCGGAAATGACGTAGGTCTTAAGGCTAGAAAATCGAAAAAGGCGGTGACTTTCGAATATATAGGCGAAAAAATCGGCCCGTCCCTATAGAAAAGTGGTAGTTGAGGGTGAATAAATCAATGTTTTCAGCCAGTTTTTCAATATTTGTCGACCAAACGATGGAAGTGTAAAACAATGCAGATCTCATGAAAATGCGTCGCCCTGTCAACAGTTTTATCGAGAAACATACATACATACATACACACACATACATTTAAACAGACAGGTGAAATCTATATTATAGACACGCCTGGGTGTCAGGTGTTGCCCGGGTGTTTGGAGGTGTGTCTAGCAAAAAAAAAAAAAAATTGATAGTAAGCAGGCAGGCTCGAACCCGTACCGCGAAGGAAGAAAAGAACGTGAAAAAAAAACCGTGACGCGTTTGCTGTTCCGCTCGTCACGAAACCAGAAGTTACGTAGGTGTCAAGTAAGACTAAACAATCGAAAAGAGCGATTACTTTCTAAAATATAGGGGAACAGCGACTCTTCCCTGTAGAAAAGTGCCCAGTTGAGGGTGAAGGGATTAATGTTTCGAGCCAATTCTTCGGTATTTTTCGTCTAAAGGGTCTAGCTCTAAAACGATATGAGTGTCGTGAAAATCAGTCGCCTCTTTCGAAAATTGAAGGCAAACATACATGTGTACATGTAAACAGATAGGTGAGATTTATATTCTAGATTGCAATGAATTAATATGCTGTATTGCCACTTTCATTGTATTCATTATTAATGTTTTTCTCTAATTTGCAGAAGTAAGATATTTGACTATTTTGCTTCTTTAAAACTTATTGATCTCTTCCCGTGCCCAACCTATTTTATTCATATTGAAAACTATTTCGACCACTTCCAAAGTAAACAAATTAAATATATGTAGATGTTTGTACAACTAACTTAAAAAAGCATCTTTTTAAACAAGTTTTTTTTAAACAAAATTCAAAAATCTTATGTACGAGGGGCGTGCAATAAATAATGCCCCTGACCCAATTCCCATACCTGTAGAGCAAGGAAACTTGACACAGTTATTAGTTTTTCTCTACATAGGAAGCACCCAGAGTTATGCATCTCTCCCACCGTCTAGCGCAGCTCTGGACACCGTTTTTGTAGAATACCCCAGGTTGGTCCTCCAGCCACGACGTGACTTCAGAAATCAAAGCTGCATCACCTGGGAAACGCTTTCCTTTCAAAAACAACTTCATGGCTGAGAAGAGGTGAAAGTCGGAGGGTGCAATGTCAGGAGAGTAAGAAGGATGGAGAAGGATTTCATCACCACACGCCCGTGCTTCTGATCTGGCGACATACGAGTTGTTTACCTGAGCGTTGTCCTGCAGGAGGAGGGTACCTTTCCTGATCTTGCCCCGCCTCTTGATTTTGATAGCTGTCCTTAAATTCCTCAAAAGTGAAGCATAATAGGATCCTGTAATTGTGGTACCCTTTGCCAGGAAATCTGTCATCACTACTCCGTCCTGGTCCCAGAAGACTTTGCATGACCTGGCCAACGGAGGGCTGCACCCTTTCCTTCTTTAGAGGTGGTCAGTCCAAGTGCTTCCACGGCATTGACTGCGCTTTGGTGTCTGGATCATAGTGATTGACCCAGGTTTCATACTATGTAATCAGTCTTTTGAAAAACTTTGACTTATCTTCTTGGTACATCTCCAAATTCATCCTCGAGCAGGCGACGCGTTTTTGATTCTGGAATGGTGTGAGCAATCTGTGAATCCATCTGACAGACACCTTATGCATAAGCAAATGGTCATGGATGATAGTTTCCACATACCCTGTACTAGTCTTGACATCTTGGGATATTTGGCGAATAGTAATGCGCCGATCTTCCAAAATGGCAGCCTTAACTTGACGGGCAGATGCCTCACCAATGACAGAAGGGGGACACTATGTCTGGGAGCTGTTTCCACAGACTTCCGGCGATGTTTGAATTCACGATGCCAGAGGTTTACAAGGTCGTAGAATGGGGAATTATCACCATTAGTTTTTTTAATTTCATCAAAATTCTCCTGTGGTGTGCGTCCTTTCAAATACAAAAAACCGGATCAATGCTCGACATTCAACATGCTCCATTTCACACCTGCTCAGTTCGAACACATCTAAAACAGAAAACACAATTAGTCCAGAGCTGTAATGTGCCACATAAACTGTAGAGATATAGATCATACCACATGCAAAATTTCAGCTAGATCAATCTACTGAAAGTGGGGCAGGGGCATTACTTATTGCATGCCTCTCGTATTGTGAAAATGAAGTGTTTTGTGATCGAACGATATTTTTGCAGGAGTTAATTCCTATTTTATTCACGCAAATTATCTCGAGATAATAACAAAAGGCGTTGAAGTTCTGTGTGTTTTATTGTTCTTCCATGGAAAAGCACATACGTTTTCGTGATCATACTATATTTTACAGAACTAATTCCGTTTTCAGTTACGTAAATTCTTTTCAGTTTAAAAATATATAAATAATATAAATAAATGGAGCTTTTATTCTTAAACTTGGACACAGCCCGGCATTTCGCGGTTGTAAAATATAAAATATATTTAATGTAATCTTTTTAATGTATACAGATGGTGTATATATACGGCTATAGTCAATTATCAATTATCTACCGATCATTTTCTCTGATATTTTACCTAATGTATTATAGTTATTTAAAGAGTAAAAAAGATGTCTTGATTGCCATCACCTTTAAAGGTAACGGTAACTAAGAGAAAAACTGTAGCATTAATAACTAGCATGAATGTACACAATGTATATCGATTTGAGCATGCGAACAGGAGTAAATTTATTCGACTCATGCTGACAAGTTCTGATTTCTTTAAATTTCTACCTCTTTTTGACAGGTTAAAAACTATTGTAACAATCTATGCAATCATTTGACCCCTCTACAATTAGTCTGCACTGTACAGATTTGGAGACGATAAATGTTGAAAAAATGAAGACAGAAATAAAGACAGACATAGTGTTTTCAAAATTAATGTTTGGCGACTTTTTTTATTTAATGTTTCTCGGATTTATTAGAATATCATTAAGATCATTTAATTCTGAAAGACACCAACAGTTTTAAACACATTATGTCATTCTTTTTAAGCACATTTTATCATAAATAGAACACTGTTTACTATTTAATCCATTGATGGAAGCCTTAATGTTCACGTGCCTAATTGAAATCAATAGACACGATTGAGTTTGAACTTGGATGGCGGATGTAATATATTAAGCAATAAGAAACCAAATTTTAAAAGTAAAAAGTAAGCATATCTATGTCTAAGTTTATCATATTTTTTGGCAATGTTTCTTGTGTTTATTTCAACATCAAACATCAAGTTATTTCATCAGAAGTCTGTAATGTTCCATTAAAATGGCCAATGGGCATAAAAATCTTAGATAAATAGGCGATTTTCGTAACAACGATTATTTTGCTTCTAAAGAAAAGTAATTTCATATGATTCTGTTGGAGATGAAAACATTTTGGACTAACATTTACTGACATAAGAATATAAAATTATAGATAATCAGAATTTTATGGTTATAGATGTCCTTATGTGACCTATATTTTTCGTCTATCATTCATTAAAGTACATTTCATTTACATGATAGACTGGATGCAAAATCTGCTTTAAGAACTTCTGACTCATTTACTAATCACCCATAACGTATTTACTGTCAAAAGTGTATAGTTTAATAAACCATATATAATTAAGGATTATTTACCTCCCAAGTCTATAAATGCCATCATCACTTGATTTATAAAAAAACAATCTAGTTACTTAATGACGATTCAAATTACCAAATATTTATCTACATTTTATGTGAATTAGATAAAGCAAATATAAATTATTCCGATTTCAATTTGTAAAGAGTAAAATCCAATTCGTCTTGGTGCAATTCGTTGATTTCTATCATCTTTTTTGTATCTTTTTCATCACAATAGGAAACGTTTATGATATAATAATGTAATTGATAACATGAAATTACCACATGATAGACTCCATCGACAGAATTTGGGGTCTATAGATATTCCCTGGTATCGTTAACTCGACACATGGTATGTAAAAAGATATTATGCAATAATTGTAACGTCCGAAGGAGAATACGATGCGTTGAAGATAGACCCTGGCATTCTCCAAAGAGTTCCCATTGAACTGTTTCTGTTTATTATTGTAGTTTATTATACATTGTGCTTTGCAAACATCGTAGTAGCAATAGGCATCTTTCATGCGTCGAATCAGACTAATTATTATGGTGATAATATGCGTTTGTCACTGTCATTCGATTCTTAGTGAGTCCGCACAAGATCTCCGCAAAGTAGTGAATAAGGTTTGCAAAAATGTATACACTTTTTCTGAAAGCACTGTAAATAAAATATATCTGTCTTAATCCATCCACGAAGTGATTGTAATCAGATACTTCAAGTGCCGAACGTGTTGATGGCCTCAATATTTGGTTGAAATGAAGTTATTGCAGATTCTTTTTTTTTAATTTTGATTTCAAATGATGTAATTTCAAATAAGTTTTCGTTATAATACTTTTAATTCATATATGATTTTAAACAGCGTTTTTCACTTGATCGATTTAAATTTCAATCGTCATAAAACAATCATGCCTTATTTAGAACGTTTAATGTACGATGGATAAAAGCAAATTAACACAAATTTCTTATTCCAATTCAAGCTAGGCCGAAAAGCTTCTGAAACAGTATCATGGATCATCTAATTGACTGGCTCAGAAACCACTACTGAACACTCAGCACAATAATGATTTAAGAAATTTCATGGAGGCGACGAGGGTCTTAAAGATGATGAGCATAGTGGTCGGTTATCGGATAATGACCACAATCAATTAAGATCCTTTAGTCGAAGCCGATCCTGGCATAATTGTGTGAGAACTTGCTTCTGAATTAGACGTAAAGTATAAGATAACCTTCACCTACGTGCAAGCGATTAGAAAGAAAATAACTACTTGATAAATGCGTGTCTAACGAATTGCACGATAACAAAAAGAAACAACGTTATGAAGTGTCATTTTGCCTTCTTTTCTCGACCGGTTTATTATTTGCGATGAAAAGTTGATTCTTTACAACAACCGGCGACGCTCAGCGTTATGGTTAGACGCCAATGAAGCTTCACGACACTTACCGAAGCTAGAGTTACACCAAAAAATAAATCATGCTGCAATAACCAAACAGGGGCACACCCTTTTCAAACGGTACTAAATATAACCTGTCAGGTCATACGGTGCTACTAACCGAAATTAACTCGGTATATGATTTTGTGTTAGACCTTTCTGATCACGGAACACCAAAACAAGCGTTCAATAGTTATGCTATCACAGTACGACAGTTTGGCCTGGTTACCAGGAGTTGACGAGAGTTTTAGGCTAATCTGTTTTAATAAATAAAGTTCGCCAATCAAAGGAGACAGGTGTGGTCCACGCTACGTTGTAATTATTGTTGTTGATCCGCTGATCACAGCCCTCTCTCTGGCGCTAAGGTATCGCATTCATCTCATTATGTGATTAAGAGGGTTCCCATCGTTGCCCCCGGGGGGGAGTTTTATGGTATGGGTATTGAACAACGGAAAATATAAGCAACCCCATGAAAATGAAAATAGCAGCGAGTACTCGTGAGTGCAAACTAGCCGCAGTAGCAAGGCCCGAAGCTGTAAGGTAAAGGGGAAAAGGAGGTGAAAAAAGCTAACGGTTTAGAGCGTTTAAATTAGATTAATTATTGAAAGGAGTATGATGATTTAGCAAACATATTGACACAAAAACGGGTGCCTCCTTACAAAGAATGGCTCAGTTGACCAGCACAATTTTAATGTTTTTGGGCAATGTTTAGATTAGGGGTCGGCCACCTAGGCACGCCTGTCACACGTGGAACTCCCAGTAATTTTCAATGGCACGCCGGGCCCCCAGCTCCCAAACCCCGATATAGCCGAGAATATAGAAATGGATCGCCTATTATGAGAATAACTTAAACAAAATTAAATTCTATGGTCGAGAGCAAAGAGGAGAAGAAAAATTGATTCTACGCGCGCTGTCGGAGCCAATAAAATCGTGAGAAAGGAGAACTGGCTTCACACAGGCTTCAATGACGTAGTAATACGAATTGCAGATGGTTGTCGATTCACGAATTGTTGAGCGGCGAAATACGGTGCATCAGCGGCGAGCGGCGATAATAGGTAAAATTTTTATTTCTTGTTACAAAATTGTTCACTGGTCAGAATATGAATACAAGATTGTGTATAATTGCCTTTCAAATTCTTAAAAGTGTACTTTTAATTTTTATGCTCGTAACTGGTATTAGAAATGAGCAGTTTCGATACTCTATATACCCAACAAAATGGTATGATTGGGGGAATATGCGGATGAAATATCTTTTGAATTGTGAATGTCACGCACAAATGGGAACTAATCAAAACCTTTAGACTATTTCTGGGACACCGTGTACATAATTTCTCGCCACAAAGTTTATCAAAATGTATCATGGTTTTCCAACAGCAAGGGTGAGAATAATTTGGTTAGTATTTTATATATCACAATTGACGTTTGTGTAATTATGCATATTTATATTTTCAGAATACTCCTGGTGTTAGTTATGGCCAAAAAGAAAAGAAACCTTGATTATCGCCCATTTCAAGACAACTGGACAAAAAATATGGATTTGTGGAACAAAAGGATCGTGCTGTTTGTGCTTTCTGCTGCGACAGTGTTGTGTGTCGCACATGTAGTGTACAAAGGTAATTTCAAACCAAACATCAATCTCAGTTTAAAACCTCAGATGAGAAAGGTGAAGCCATCAAAAAAGCTATTTCTGAGTTAAAAAAAAAACTGGTATTTGGAGTCAACTTGTTGGAACGAAGATTAAAGCTACTGAATGTAGTTACAAAATAGCTAAGTGTGTAGCTTTGAGTGGGAAACCTTTTAAAGATGGTGAATATATCAAAGAAACTTTTTTGAGCGGTGCTCAAGTTTCGTTTCGTGATTTACAAAATAAAGTCATTATAGTCTCTTGAATTAGAGAAATACCAGTTTCTTCAAGATCAGTTGAAAGGCGCATATCTGACTTGGCTGAAAATGTAACAACTAAACAAACAACTGGAGTAAAGCAACCCCACGTACTTATTGTCGGCCTTGATGAAAGCATTGATGGAAACGATGGGTCTCGGCTAGCTGTGGTTGCAAGATATCACGAGAATAACACCATTTATGAAGAGTTGTGTTGTGTTTTACCCCTTCACGACAGAATCAAAGCAGAAAATATTTTGTGTGCATTTACTGGTTATTTTTCTAAACAGGACATTGAATTGAACAAATTATTTTGCGTAACAACCGATGGTGATGCTGCAATGAATAGCAAGAAGAAAGGATTTGTAAAACTTCTTGAAAATCATGTTGGATGACAACTGTTAAGTTTCAATTGTATTATACATCAGGAGGGCTTATGTGCAAATCCTCATCTTTTAATTTGATCTGTGATGAAAGCTGTTGTTGAAATAATCAACTTTCTTATTTCTCACTCTTTATTGGTTATCAGCCAATTCAAATCTCTTTTACAAGGAATTGAGTTGGAATATGGAGATCTTCTGTTATACAGCAATGTTCACTGGCTTATCGAGGCAAAGTTTTATCTAGATTTGTTTGTTGTCTTGAGGCTATTAGGGTGTTTCTTTTTATAAAAAACAGAAACCATTTCCTCAACTGAATGATGAAAGCTGGTTGTTAAATTTTATGTTTATGAGCGACATAAACACACATTTAAATGAGCTTAATTTGAAAATACAAGGACAGGGTCAAACAGTCTTTGATCTTTTCAGCTAATTGAAAGAATTTCCAATTAAACTTGACATTTTTACCCGTGACATCAACATCAAAGCATTTAAGTACTCATCAAATGTGAAAAATCATGCAAATCAATTTTAAGGGAATATAGATGAGCTTCGATTATACGTTGAAAAATTCAAAGCAGAATTTGATAAACGAAGCCAGGACTTCTATATTCATGAATCCTTATTTTCATCAATTATTAAGCCTGACATTCTTGATTTGACAAATGCCCAACTGATATTTTTTTAGCTGGATGGACATTGATGATTTTTAAATGCAACAGGTTGGTTTTAGGTCTTCAGAAATATGGGCATTAAAATTTGCTGAACTAAGAAAGCCTCTGGGAGATGAAAATTTAGAAAGGTCTGGTGCTTTTTTGAACTGTTGGACTTCTCTTCCAAGCTCATTCATCTGTTCGAAGAAAATTGCTTTTGCTTTTCTCTCGGTTTTTGGTTCAACTTATTTTTGTGAGCAAATTTTCTCTCACATGAAAGCAGTGGTGTTTCCACATCGAAGTCGTCTAACGGCTGAACATTCAGAAAATTATGTAAAGCTCAAATTTCCAAATAATGTGCCCGACATTGAGGAATTGGCAGAGACCTTGCAATGACAAGGATCCCATTAATAATAAAAACTTTACAATATCTTTTAAGAAACATTTTTTTTCACATTATTTATAAACTTTGATATTATTGTATATTTTATAAAATAAAATACACTGACAACAGATATATTGACCTTGATTGCTATAAAATATGAATGTTGGCACACTAAATAATTTGAAACCCTAAGTCGGCACACAGTTAGCAAAAGCTTGTCGACCCCTGATTTAGATATTTTTCGTCGAAGAGCCCGATCTGTCTAACGATTCTAATTCTGTCAGTTTTTGATGCGTATGTCAAAAGTTTTGGAAGACATACAAACACACACATGCATACACATTTTGCCTTATATATATATATATATATATATATATATATATATATATATATATATATATATTTGCGGGATACCCGGCGTTGCCCGGCTGTTAAGAGGTGCGTGTGCTCTGCCGGGGGGGTAAATCAAAACAAAATAATAAGCTAAGTAATTACTCTGCTTAAATATAATATATAAAAAAAATGTTAAAAATGTTAAGAATCGAAAAAAAGGCAAACGAACAATGTTAAAATTTCTAAAAATCGAAAAAAGAAAAAGAAAACGCGAATGTGATGGAATAAAGCCGAAAAACGAACGTTCAAACTTCTGTAAAAAAAATCGGAAAATTAAAAAAAAAAACATAGAACGTTTAAAATGGCTTAAATAACCCTGTGTCGATATTAACACTTTAAAAATCGAAAACAAAAAGAAAAAAGACATCTCACAACACAATGCGGAGTTACAACCTTTAGACAATGACGTCGCGCTGTAATCAAGTGAGCTAGGAGGACGTTGACGAAATTGGGTCAGTTTTTTTTTTAATATTTAAACTAAATCATGTTCCGACGTCATTTGCGCATGCGTAGAAGCCATCTTGTCATGAGAGAACGGTTTTGTGCATTTTGTTTACATGGGTGTCACCACTTATCAAGGCCCAGAGGCCACTCGAGGATAAGGGTTAATAGGTATACATTAGTTATTGTGATTTTAGCATAGTAAACAGTGGGAATTTTGTAACTTGGATTACGTAGGGGGACGATTCAATAAGAACTTGTTCACATTGGACTT
The DNA here is from genome assembly GCF_053919585.1 of Euprymna scolopes. NCBI lineage: Eukaryota > Metazoa > Mollusca > Cephalopoda > Sepiida > Sepiolidae > Euprymna > Euprymna scolopes. The sequence goes on from NC_136513.1 coordinate 1,924,150, forward strand.
TTTTTGTTTTTTCATAGATATCAACACATTATCAAGGCCAAGAGACCACTCAAGGATAAGGGTTAAAGAGTGTACAGTAGAAATTGGACAATATAATAATCATTAGTAATGAAAATTTGTTAAATTTGATAACTTATATGGAACGGCTCATCAAGAACTTATTTACGTTAGACTTGAAGACAACCATATTGTAGTCAGCCGGAAAGCAGGAAAACGGAAGACAATTCCACCGGCGTGCAGTTCTAATAAAAAAGCTTTGTTCATGGAATCTACGTTTAGGTTTAGACACAGATAAAGAGTGGGGGGAATTATTGATAGTGTTTACAGCTAGACGAGTGTTTCTTGTGAAAGTTTTGCGAGGGGGGACCATAGATTGAAGCTCAGTCGAACACTTTCCATGAAAATAACGATACATCAGAGACAAACTCGCAACATCTATTCTGTGAGATAGAGGTTGCAAGGAAGAGAAAAGGACATCTCCTACGAGGCTACGAAGTCTATTTTGAACTCTATCAAGGCAGGACAAGTCGTTTCTAGCAGCTCCTGCCCAGATGTGACAACAGTATTCCATCCTTGGGCGTACCTGGCTCTTATATAGATAGAGAATTGCATCAGCAGTGAGATATCTACTGGATCGATAGAAAGATCCCACCATTTTTCCAGCGGCCTTGGCAACAGATTTGATGTACGTGTTCCATTTAAGATCAGGAGTAATGGTCAAGTCCAGAAGCTTGTCAAAACTTGAGGCCTCCTGAAAACGAGAGCCATTCATTTCAATTGATGCCAGATATGGATCAGAATGTTGATGATGTAAAGAGAGAAGCTTGGTTTTAGATGCATTAAAAGTAACCAGCCACTCCTTTCCCCATTGTACTACATGCTCGAGATCAGAGGAGAGAGAATTGGAGAGAACTTGGTCGTTTACTGTCTTAGATGTGCTACCATAAATGGTAGTGTCGTCAGCATAAATGTCTACAAATGATGTAAGGATGTGATTTGGAAGATCATTAATGTAGATCAGGAAAAGAGTTGGGCCCAGGATGGACCCCTGAGGGACACCGGCATTAATACTGTGAGCTTCTGATTTTTGCCCCTCAACTACTACTCTTATGAACCTATCAGAAAGAAATGATTTAATAATTGAGAAGACATGTCCAGCTATACCATAGCTAGAGATCTTATGAAGTAAACCTTTATGTCATACCCTATCAAAGGCCTTAGATATGTCAAGAGCAATTGCCCTAGAAAGGTTGCCTCCGTCGAGAGATTTGCTAATCATATGCGATATAACTGTAAGCACATCTGCTTTAGATCTAGCAAAACGGAAACCATATTGAGTGTCACTAAGAAGGTTATTTTTGTTGAGATGGTTGATTACATCTGTATTTAACACAGATTCTGGCAACTTACTCATGACGCACAGGAGACTTATTGACCTGTACTGAGAGGGGGATGAGCGATCACCTGAATTCTTAAATACAGGGCATACTGATGAAATTTTCCAGGGAGATGGGAAACTATTCTCCTTAAGACAACGTTTAAATAGTTTTGTAAGTATGGGCGCTAGTTCAGTTTGAATTTTTTGGAGTACTATAATTGGAATACCGTCCGGGCCAGTTGCTTTACTGGAATCAAGGTTTTTGATTAGCTTGGCAACATCACGTACAGATATACGTATATCACAGTGTGTTTTCAGATACAGGAAGAAATATTGGGGGTTGGCGGCCTTGATCGCAAAAGGTAGAATTAGCTGCAAAGTTCTTGACAAAGAGTTTGGCTTTGTCTGATGCTGACGAGATTACCTCAGGTCCATTGATGATAGTTGGGATGGAGTACACGCTTCTGTTCAGAATTCTGTTTGCTATTTTCCAAAACTGGTGGGAACCAAGCCGCTGCTGAGCTACTTTGGACTTAACAGATTGAGCATACAACAATCTTGCGCTCTTTATTACTTTCTTAAAATGGTTGCTGGCAGTCCTGAAAGCGGTTTTAGTTTCCATACATCTATTACGTTGGAAACAGTGGAAAAAGTGATTTCTGTGCGCAATTGCAGCGGCACATTCTGGAGAGAACCATGGCTGGCTGTTAGGTTTTTGCTGAAACTTTTTCGAGGGTATGAAACGGTCAATACCTACAATTAACCATTCCGTCAGGTCTAATACTATAGAGGACACATCCTTTTTAAATATGGAATGCAGAGGTAGATCAGTTATAAATGTACGGAAGCTATCCCAGTCAGCCTTAGTGTATCGATATACTGTACGATGGAGAGGTACGTCTGGGGACTTATTACATTTCATTTTTATCTTAATTGATACAACAGAGTGGTCGGAAGATCCAAGAGGCGACAGAACAGAAACTGAACATAGTTCAGGGCAAGTTGTGAGAAAAAGGTCTAGTAGGCTCGCATACTGGCCGTCATTCTCGGGCACACGGGTGGGTTCCTGAACAATCTGAGTGAGGTCATAGGCAATGGAGAAATCATGACAGAACCTCCCCTCATCATCGGTCTTGTTTGAGTGGGTCAACCATTCGACGTTTTGAACATTGAAGTCTCCACATACGTGAATGTTAGCTGAAGGATAAGCAGATAGGACTTGGTCAATTTTCTCAGATATGCTTTTAAAGATAGTAACTCCCTGTACAAAAATGGTTAGTTTCGGGCGAAGCAATGAATGTTTTGGGGCAATACTTCGATATTTGTCGGGCGAAGGTTCGGGCTTGAAAATGATACTTAGTTGGCGAAAATCCATGGCCTGTGTCGAAAATTTTTTCGAGACATGCAAACACACAAACACACACATTTTCGCTATATAGATTTTCGAAAAATAATTAAAGTTTATCGTCCGGTCTGGGAGCATTGCAAACGCCTTCGCAGAAGCAACAAATAAAATCTCCAGACGTTGATTTTCTTTTTCATAACAAATTATATTAATCTACTATTACAAATTTCTAATAACATACCACCATAAAAGGATAAAAATATTGGTACTTGAAATTAATCACTTTAGAGTCTACATTTCAGCAGGTGTCGTTTCCCCCGCGTCCGAGTGCGCTTTTACCTTGGTAACAGTTATCTATGATTTCGGATTCAATTTTTATATATGATAATATCAACTAAATTACATGAATAATATTGTTCTTCTTCCGTTTTTTGTATCACAAACAGATAGCAGCGATGGTTGCAGACTTGAAATGGCGTATTTAGGTGAAAGTAATCTTGTCAGTTAATCGAATGAAACACCATATTTTACGAAATGTTTTGCAGGTTATAACAAGTGAGACTAACAGCGGAAACTCAATTTAAACGCGGTTCGTTGGAATGCTGGCCTCGATTATACTCAACTGTCCTCCCTTCCTACTTCTGACTTGACTTCTTTCCCCTTCTCAATTCTTTCTTGATTTCTGATTAAAAATCCGCTCTTGTATAAGCTTATATATAAATAGCTAGGTGAAGGAGTAAAGGTTCCTCCTAACACTAACCGTGCATGCTTGTATAACATAGTAAATTTCTGTCGAATTCCCACGCAAAGTGTCTGTGGGAATTGATCTTAGAATCAAATGATGTTTCCTAAGTTTAGCCAAAATAAATGTTAAGGCTATTGACCCTAAATCAATCTTTTTTATTTACAGAACAATATTATTATTAAATATTTTTTAAATCGCAAATCCGCCAACTTAAGCAATTTTCTTTACTTTTGGTTGCCATATTGCACAAACAAACGGAGTCAGCAAGGTAATCGGGAAACACCTCTGCTTGTTTACATAATGAATCTATAACTTAGCGCTATTGTAATCGTTATTTATGGAAAAAATAATCCACCACAGATTTGCAACCGGTTTTATCCATTACAGTTTTTTGAATGCAAGGTAAACCATTACGGCGGAGAAGTATTATCAACTCATTAATGCAATGCATACGAAACTTCGACAACACTACCTTGCATTAGACAACACAACATACCCAATTCTCCTTCAAAACAGAGTCTAACCGCACGTTGCAAAACCGACCTTGCAGAAGTTTAACGAACTGGGCTACGAAATTCCGCCTTATGCCATGCTCTCCAAACCTCTTATTTACCGGCTACTTTTTTTCAATAATCTCGACAACTTTCTACGTCGTAATGCTTAACAAATCTAAGCGATGTCAAAAACACCTTCAGCATTTTCATCGCCGTCAGAACACAAGATTTTCAAATTACTTGCATAAATACACGTGTTTTGTGTCGGCAAACAAATGTTAATTCTGATAGACGTTATTTTCATCTTTACTGTTTTGTTTTAGCCGAGATATATGCATGAGAATTTAAAAGCTAATAACCGCAATGACTTTTTTTATCAACGTAATATTTTTATTCCAAACGAAACTGCAACAGATTAATCAAATTCTGTTTAGAATTAAACTGTTTCCGACCAATAATTTATATGTAAAAAGGAAAGTGAGATGGATATTTAATATAGACTAAAATGTACCAAAATAAACTTACATACAATCTACTAGTTAATGTTTGTCTGTAAGTAAATATGTGTCAATTCTGTTTGTCCGTTTAGTGATAGAAATAGCATTTGAAAGTAAAAAAGTGGCACACCAAAGAATTGATCTGCTATCATATGGACACATTTATGAAGTTATTTGTTTGAACCTGTGAAAAGTTACGAAGTATTTTACTGAAACCAACTGTTTACTCTTTTAAGTGATAACACTCATAATTTTAAGGAAATATCATTAAAACTACGTGAAACATTTTTTTTTCAAGAACATCAAATATAAAACAATAAATTAGGAATTCTTTATTTCGGGATCCTAGAGATTCATTAAAATGTTTTCTGCATGGAAGTGTTTGAAATGACAAAAAATAAATTAGTTTCCAAAAATGGCGACCGATTTTTAATATTAGAAATTGTTTATTCAACTTGCAAGTAATTGTGCTGTGAACCACAGCATTAAAAATAGTTCAGAAGAAAATAGATCAATTTTACAACGAAGTGAGACTAAATAACAAGTTTTTCCATATTCTCCCAATTAAAATTTCAGAACTCTTCAGTTATTCAAGGGTTATCATGTGTGTATGTTCATTAAGTAGTTTCTCACAACACTAATTACGTTTACATCTATTCTGACTTACATAAAACTATGCACAAACAAATATTATTTCTAAGAAGTTTGGCTTATTTCTATATACAATATTCAAGCTTAAACTAATTATCGAATAATTTATTATTTTGGACCACGACTGTATTGTTTAAAGTGCCGGATATTTGAATATATTTTGCTTGATTTAATGTGAAGTGGGTAGAATTTAGTTTAAGACACACCAGAAATTACATTTAAAACGAAACATAGGTGCAAAACGGTAATTATTAGGAACTAGCGGTGGTATCCCGTGTTTCCTGGGTGTTTGGAGGTGTGTAGGTAGGAGGGCATGTTTTAATATTATATAAAAACACGATGTTATAAAAAATTGGAAAAACCAAAACAAAGCAAAACCGCGAACAAATGTAAAAAAAAGAAAAGAACAAAAAAGGTGTAAAGGAGAGGAAAAGGTTTGGATAGGAAGAGAGGCTCGAACCCGAAGCATGGAAGCTAAGGCGGAAAAAATGGCTGATACGTTACCTCTGCGCCAAAGAGACCCACAATTAAGAACGGATAAAATAAACCGTTTAAAAACACCTGTAGGTGGTTTAAACTAACGTCAATGTTTTCTATAACAAGCATGACGTCATTGTCGTAGTAGCATGAGGAGGCCGGGTTTAGGGTGAAGGAACACCCCCCACGCACAAACACACACACAGTTTAGCTTTTATATTTATAGATGCACCCCCGCCCTGGTTTAGCTAATATATGACGCCGTAAAATTGAAAGGAATAAAAACCAAAACGAACGTGAAAGAATACCAAAGGAAAAAAAAGGAAAAAAAATAACTCTCCCCCAAAAAGTTCCCGCCTAAAATGCAAATAGCTTTATTTAAATCTATTTTGTTTAATGGAAAAACAATATTAAAAAAAATAAAACCTACCGTGTATAAGTAAAATATGTTTTTTTTTAATTTTCTTTGTTTATTTTTCTTTGTTTCAATGAAAAAGAAAAAAAACAGAATAAATAAAACCAGAAAACTGACCATGTTATTATTTTTTTTAATGCAGGTTTTTTTGGTTTGTTTTGGTGTCTGTGTTGTCGCTGTTAACGAATTGGAATGTCGTCTGATTCCAATATTGATAGCGTAGTAGTAATTGTGCTAATGAAACTCTCAGAAATGCAATGTATCGAAATAAATAATGAATAAGTAACTAATCCGAAAATAGGAAGTCAGCTCCCCTCAACTAGTATCATGTGTGAAATCAGTGCAAACATAATAGAAGTATAAAGACAGTAAATAAAATATTAAAGCGACTAATCGGTGCAAGATTTGAAGAACGCTGGCGGCTGACTGTTAAAGGTTCTTGTAAAAACTGGAATCCAATGTTAGTTCGTTTCGTTTGCGTAATACTTCTAATCGCAACCCCACCCCCTACAAAATGAGAAAAAATATAAAGGGAAGGAAAAAAGGTGAAAAAGAAGAAATTTATAAAATCGCACAAGTAACCCACAGAATAACTGGAATGTAAAGTCGCGTTTCACCCGACGGAAAAGTGGCAATCCATATTTTTTAAGCAACTAAGAACTCACACCGGTGTTCCTCGTATATTCATGTGTGGACGTATCCGCAGCGGTGTTAAGTGATCGCGGGCGGAGTATGAATCGAACGGAGAGAAATTGATTCTAACCTATTGTGGCAGTGACCTCTCAGCGGAAAAAAATATAGAAATGTACGAATATCAAGGAACTGTAAGGGTAGTAGGCCTATAGAACACCTCAGATCCTGTGCTGAAGCGTGGAGACATTGCATTTGAATGTAATGTCGGGATTTTTAATCCTATTAAGATCATACTCCCACGGGAAAAATGAGTTCATTTTATTTATATACAGTAGGGATAATTATTTAATTGTCAGGTTCCTTTAAGTATTTTAGTGTGTGTGTAATAAGCATAATATATATATATATATATATATATATATATATATATATATATATAATCCTCTCTATCTATTCTCTATATAAATAAATTGAACTCATTTTTTCCCGCTGACTTTGACCTTACTAGGATAAGGAATCTAGATATTTGTATATATATATATAGGTATCTGAGGTGTTCTATAGGCATATTAGCTATCCACTAAGTCGCAGATCGGAGCTTCCTATATTATATCTCATGAGAGTTCATTGCCAAAACCGGTTACGATCAATGGAAGTAGTAAAGTCATCTCTCTCTAGAAAAATCATACTTCATCCGCCACTCATTAAAACCGTCTGTGACTATTCACTGGAGACTAATAAGGACGAACGCTGGTTTAGTTTTTCATAAAAACTGGACTGCAATTTAGGTGAAACGCACCGCACTAACTTTTACGTTGTTTAAAAATAAAAACAAACACATAGCAAAAACTTTACATTTTCTTCCAGTGCATTACAACTTATGATACTTCAATTCCGTTTTATTTCGCATTTTTCGGCAATTGCAACCTCGTTTTCTTGCCTTTTTTTTGGGGGGGGGTCCATGTATCTTCCCTCTCTTTTTCGTTTTCCCGATCTTCCCCTTTCTCAAATTTATTTATTCTCTCTTTCCGTGTTTCCTCTTTTTATCGGCAAGTTCACCATCGTTTCTTTTCATTTTTATTCATTTATTTATTTATATAAACTTTTCTCTGTTTCTGTTTCTACGAACTTTACGTTTTGTTTATTTATTTCTTCTCCTTCCGTTTTTCCTCTTCCTAACACTAAAATAAATAAATAAATTCCATGCATTCATTCCTTCTTCCGTTTATTTGCACTTTGTTCGCTGTCTTTCTAATCTCTTTTATTTTTTATCTTTTTTATAAAAACATATCATACATCATTTCCGTAACATTTCGCTTTAATCGATGTCTTTCTCCCGATTTTCATCGTTTATTTGTGTTTTTTTTAATTTATTTATTTCTTGTCTTTTTCAAGTTTTCCCTTCTAGGTGGCACTAGGAACCCATATTTTTCATTCTTCTTCCTTTTTCCCCTTTTATGCGTTGGAAATGTCCGTCTTACGTTCGTATATAACAACATATTTGCTGGGTAGATTTCGGGGTGCTAAAACAGCGGAAATGTGAATTCTTCCATTACACTAAATAGAGACACGGCAACGCGTGCCAGGGTACAGCTAGTTATATAATAATATTCATGTTCATACTACCGTATTTAAAAATACTTCCTGCATTTTAATGGCAATTGGTTAGATATGTCCTGCTATTTCATTCTCTTTCGAGGAAAAAGTAATATTGTATATTTTATATTGCCGTGGGAACATCTTGTTAGGGAATACATGCTTTGATTTATCTATTTTCTGCATGTATTTTATATAGAGACCCCCCGGGTATTATCTCCTCTATTTTAGAGAGGTGGTGTAGTAAATGCAAAGTAATCATGATAGCCCTTTACCAGTAATTACCGCTTACCTTCTCATTAGGAATATCCTCTTTGGCTTAAATTCCTCCATTTATGGATAGTTCATTTGCAATGTTCTATCAATTTAAGGTATTGACTCCTTTGGGAATAGTGGTTATATGTGCGTTCCTTATCATACAACACCTCAAAGATTATCTTTTACTTTTTGAAGGTAGAAAAGTGTACTATATATTGTTATTTATTTTATCTCTTGTGATATAATTCTCTTACATATTTAATTCTGCTTGGTAATGAAGAGAATATATCATAATATAATACTCTCAGTTATATTCTCATCATTTGATGTTCGGTTATTTTAGTTCAATAAAAATAATATCATTGTGATCACAGTCTTTTAAAAATATACACGTGAAGGAAGCATATATTTGTTATAATACACCACATACACACACATTTATATATATATATATATATATATATATATATATATATATATATATAAATGTAGTGGAGTCAGAAAGGGTGAAAGTAGGAACACGACGACTTGGTGAGAATAAGAAGAACATTTGTATCAAGCAAGGGTTAGTGATACAGAAAAGGTTAGTAAGTCCGTTGGGAGTCGTCTCTGTATGATATCAGGGATAGCTCTCATTGAGCGGTCTAAACTGGCTAGTTATGTGTCTAATGGGCAAGTCTAGCTTAGCGGTTATAAGGGTGTGTATGTCCGCACAACTCTCCCTTCCCCGTTTTTTCTGGTTCAGGGAAAGAAAACGTTAATATTTCTTCCTTTTTGGATCGATGATAAGGGGGTTCAGTAATTTTTCTCTTCCTTTTTCGTTGCGGAGGCTCGATATAGAACATATCATATAACGTATCGCTAGCTTCTTCCTTGACTTGAGGTGTGTCTTTGCCATCGTCACGACGTGGTCTACTTTGATTTAGGTGTCTCTTATGAGTGGTGGTAGGCCCTAGAACGATGTAGCGTGTGCTCCCATTCTTTTGTCAATTGTTACCTTCCGAAAACGATGTGTTATTTCCGTATGCTTTAAAGAAAACTTTTTCTCCTAGGTTATACTTTTTTGTGGCAACGGTAGTGGTCCTACCCCAATTTGCTCGTTTTGGCAGTAGTTTTCGAAGACTGGTCGTATTTTTCGCGCAAACATGGTCTCTGCAGGATACGTCGCTTCAGGGGTATGCGGGTTCGGTGTGATCCTGTAAACCCGTAGGAACTGTTGTAAGGCCTTATCTGAAGGTGTTCCAGAAGCTTTCTTCAATGCTCTTTTCAAAGTGTCTACGAAACGTTCTTCCTGTCAATTTGGTATACTCTTCAGTAGTTGTAGCAAAGTGCAATAATTATAGATTAATTTCCCATACACTTATTTATTCGTTGACACGTGGTTCTTTTGTCTCAGATATGCCAGTAGTTCGGAAATGGAGACGGATATTTGGTTTACTGTAGAGAGGAAATACAATATATTATACAATATACACTGTACAATATACAATATAAAATATATAATATAAAATATACACTACATAACATACAATATAAAATATACAATAAAACACATACAATATAAAATATACAATATGCAAGTCGACTTGTGTTCAGCAAGTTACGGTTTTGTTTCGGCTTCCTGTTTTTAGTAATAGATATTGTTGCACGAGCCGTATTTTTCCTCACTCCGCTGGTAAGTAAAAATTTATCCAACAACGAAAAGAGTCTTTATTTTAAAAGTGCTTTTAAAATTTACAGGTAAAAGAAAAAAAAGAGGGTATCATTTCTTTGCAGTGTGCCTGCGTTCTGTTGCAAAAAATAATGAGGAGGAAGAACAAAAAACATTTTTTTTTAAATCATCAAAAACAAAAATGGCTTTCCAGCATGTAAAAATAATATTTGCCTTTTCATCACACTGTCTCTTTTTCTTTTCCTTCTCGGTACAGTTCAAACAAACAACTAGTCGGTCAACAATAACGACTTTGTCAACAAACAAGAAGTCATTTCCCAAAATTTCAGTAACAGAAGAAAAAAATCTTCCAACAAAAAGTCCATGTGATTTTGAATAAACATTTGGGTCAACAAGTCCTACGGCAAATTAAAACAAGATTATTTTTTTCTTTTTTAGCACAGCATGAAAAAGAAATTTTACTTACTATTTCTTTGGGTAGATACATTTAAATGTTGTAGACCTTTTTTTTTGTACACTGCCCTTTTCTGTCGTTGAACTTTTGTGGTTTTGCGTTGTAACTTAGAAAGATTGCAATTGACCATTTCGTACGTTTGAAAGTTGAACATTTTACGCGTGTGTTTATTTATTTTTTTTACATCCTTGTCGCCATTGTAGTGGAGCCGGAAAGGGTGAATGTAGGAATACGACGACTTGGTGAGAATAAGAAGAACATTTATATCAAGCAAGTGTTTGTGGCATAGAAAAGGTTAGTAATCCGGGGGTCGTTTCTGTACGATATCTGGATAGCTCTCATTGAGCGGACTAGACTTGCTGGTTATGTGTCTAATGGACAAGTCCAGCTTAGCGGTTATAAGGGTGTGTATGTCCCCACAACAATATATATATATATATATATATATATATATATATATATATATATATATATATATATATATATGAGCGTATGTGTTAGTATGTGCAGTATCGGCCATAATATAAGGAACGGAAAAAATACCCTTATTCATGTATATTTAAAAAAATTAGTGCATGGATTTTTCTGAAATACTCAGAATAAACAAATAGAACCATTTTTCTTTGTTGTGCTTATCAGCAGTTCAAATATTAAAAACTAGCTATTTTTATGTAAAGTTTAGTCTCTTAAAAATAAATGTTCTATTTCGTTCCTTAACTTTTGGCCAGGATAAATCCAGAGATATAATTTAAAACTAAAATATTTTCTCAATATTGAATCGTAATTTTATTTTTTGTTCTGGTACTAGTTTATACACATTGGTTCTATTTGTTTATTCTGAGTATTTCAGAAAAATCCATGAACTAATTTTTAAAATAAACATGAATAATTGTAATTTTTTTCGTTCCTTATATCATGGCCGATACTGTACATATGTGCGTATATACGAACGTCGTACAGAATTAAAGTCAAATTAGTTCAGTAGTTTCTGAAAAAAGTTAGAAATATACACAGACACCGACAGCTAAGGTAAGGAGAACACAAATAAGAGCAAAACATAAGAACAATTCAAAAAGGTAAAATGGATGAAGAAGAAATATAAAAAATATCAAAAATATGAAGAATGAAGAATGTTTGAAAAAAACGGCAAATTATATAATTAACATAAAAAATTAAAATTAAATGAGAAAGATTTAAAAAATCAAACCTTTACAGAGAATTATATGTGGAAAAATATTGGAACCAGATGTAATAAAATATAATCTAAGGAAAAATATGAGTAGAATAAAAAACGACGAAAGATATAGAGAAACATATATAAAATAAATAAGCGTGACGTTCGAAAAATATAATAACGGATTAAATAAATCTACGTAACAGATAAAAACAAATATAGAAAAAAACACACACAATTCAACAAGGAAGAGAAAATCATTTGACAATTTTGCTAAAATATACAAATCTTTGGGGAATGATAAGCTATTTTTGCAGATGAAGATTTAATCAAGAATTTTTAGATCCCGCACTTAAATATAGATGTCTCGTGGGATATATAATATAAGTAAAAACTGGAAAGGAGAGAGAATGATTGATTTGTGTCGAATATCAATGTCATACAGAAATATTCGATCTGAACTCATATGAAGTATGAAAAATGGATATATCACGTGAGCAGGGTAGATTTTATTGAGAATAGCACAGAAGAAAGATATAAATACTAGAATTTAACATGTAAAAAATAAAAACATATTTGCGTATGCGTGTTATAAACTCTGTCAATCTATACTACAGTGGAGTAAATCAGGTTGGTGGGTACTTATAACCCAGAAATGATATTCTATTAATTTGGCATTGTGTTTACTTTAATTCAACCCAAACAATTCATAGTGCCATTTACATGTAGCGGTTTACTGTCATGAACGCCTGATTTACCTCCAAGTAACCTGAGTTTGCATCTAGGGAGAAATTTGTTTATTCACATTAAATTACAATTTCTACATTGTTGTACCACCTGGAAAACAGGCACTAGTAAGGGATTTGATAAATCTCGATTTCCGACGAAAATATTTTTCGAGTAGAATATAACAAAGCAGAGAGTGACATACAATTAAGAGTTGGGATTTCGCAGCTATCTCGGTGGTTCGTACGTATAAATGTCAAAGTTACAGTTCCAGTAATGTATCGGAACACTTTCAGTGAAGGAACTTATAAAACATAAGGATCAATACTCTAAAACAATGTAATATTAAACTAATTCTAATATTGATATTAACACAACTGCTTACACTAAAATATCAATTAGCTTAATATATTCGACAATTCGTTTTACAAATATGACACAGGAAAACATTGGGATTCCTCTGTTTTTAGCCGTGTGTAAAATCATACTACAACTATTATTTCAAAATTAACCGTATCAGGCCAATCGGTATTCTAGACTCAAGTATGTAAACATAAAAATGCGTTTTGAAACTTAACCATGGCGGACTAAAGAAAAGACTAATTGAAACATGAGTTACCTAGACCAACAAGGGAAACAGAACGGGTATGGTGGCTATATGCAAATACGCCACAGTTAGGAAAAAGTACCATAAAAAAGAAAAAGAACACGTAACAGAAACGATTACGTAAGAGAGGTGATTTACGTCACAGTCATAACGCGAAGTCACTATTGTCGGGATAATGAGGATATAAATGTTGTTAAAAAAAGGAGTCGAATTAAGTATGGTATTCCCATTTTCCTCGATAGCACGTTAAATCCAGAAATTACGACGGTACCCACACATTGCATATCGCAATTTAGTAATGATCTCAAATTGGTTAAGGTAAAATAGTAATACTTCGTTTTATGTTACAGAAATATAAACATTACTTCTTTTTATTCATACTATTACAACGGCAAATAAGACGAAAATAGTCCAAACTCTCTGAGATATTTATTTTATGTTTCCCTTACTTTTTTTCCTGTGTCATATTTGTAAAACGAATCGTCGAATATTTTAAGCTAATTTATATGCCGATGTAAATATTATATTGAAATTATTCCAAGAATAGCAGGATTAAACGTGTGAGGGGAGAGCAAGCGAAAGCGAAAACGCTATACAGAGGGGTTATTTTTAGCCAAGACAAATAAATTTACGTAGCCATGCTAGTGAAAAGAGAAAGTAGCAATCAACCTAATAATTTTAACTAATTGATGAACGAAGCCGATTACGAGCACACTGATATGTAATCGACATTCAATCTTTTTAAACAATTTATTTGAAGAAAAGTCATTACACCGATGTATGGATATGTAAAAAAAGCATAAACATCTGAATTATTATCGATAAGTGCTTGAGAATTAAAAATAAAGTAAAAGCAAATAAGACCACAAACTTTTTTCAAGAATGTAGCTAAACTGTAGTGCGATTGAACCATATTCTGCTATCTAGTTTTAGAAAAGATCAAGGTAAGTAAGTTAAAACCCTTTCGGTGAACAGCTCGAGTGTAATTACACTTAGAATAAATAAAGTGGATCAATAATTCCCAAGCAACACACTGTTATCGAAATAATATTTAATAGATTCAGACTAGAATAAAAGTTTAGCAAAAACGATGTGACATATTTTAACCCAGTCGCTTTAAATTAATTAACAGAATGAACTGATTTTCAAGAATTATTAACTAAAGTTTCTTGTAAAGAAAAAGATTACACAAAATTGATTATTTTTAGAAGTGTTTGTAATTATTATAATAGTTTATGTATGCACAAACGGATTCAAATTCCATTTTTAAACGAGAATAAAAATTATTTACAAATTCGTTTAAAATCAAATCTTGCAGATATGTACTAAACCTATTACTCAATTTTATTTTGTAAATAGCTTTATGACGTTTGACTGACCATTATTGAAGCATTTTCAGAAGTTCTACCTATGTTTTTGCGCTTGTTTGTTCTCACTCGTAGCGATTGATAAGTGGATCGCTTCAACGATATTTACATGCCCTCACTCACGTAGCAATATCTATGTAATTTGAAAGTCAGATGTAGAATTCCACCCAAAACAGTTTCACACAACATAGAAACAGTCAGCCTTTCCTCGCCTTTTACTACGACTTTGGCAAGGGCTGAGATAGATATTCCGTAATTTTTCTCTTCCGACTTTCTCTCAACTGTATATGAAAAATGTACTTATTATTGAATGACTGCGTTTAAGGTTATCTTTCCAGCAAACTGTTTAGTAGATACATGATCATATAATAAAAATGTGCAAGGTTTTCTCAAAATAAGTAAAATTATTTTAATATATGATTGCATTTTTTATTTTCGTTCATTGTTGCTCCGATTTTTCTTTAAGTGGTCACTGCAGCCAATTGCTGGTCATCGATCGTCTCAACATCATTTTATTAGGCGAATAAAACTCCTTTTTATTGCAAAAATATAGAGACGTTCACTGTTGGGTTCCACGGTTTAGATTATGAAGAGAATAATAATGTAATGTTCTCTTAATTATTTAACATATATACTTGCATTGCTCTTCAGAGAATATTCGTCTCCCTTTTAGAGCATTGACCTACTTAGTCGATCAATACATAACTCCTATTATTCAGTGTCTGCAATTCGGGTTCTGTCGACAAATCATTTTTTTTCAAGTCAAAAAAGATAATGTAATAACTTTAGTTTCCTCTTTTGTCATATTGCGTCAATGCAGTTTGACATGTCGCCCTGTGCTTTAACCTTACATGTCAACCATCTTCGCTTCATATCTCGAAATGATTTTGTTCAGTATATATTAGGCTTTACACTAAATACATAAATTTACATAGGATAAGGTACTAATGAATTCTCACTTGTGCGTTTTAAGAATAAAATGTGCAATTGTGAATTTGCATAATTGAATTCCATTACTATATTGATGCTGTATCCCGAATATTTAGCATGGTTTTGAAAATAATTATACTATAAATATTAACATTGTCTATTTCAATATTTATATTATTCTTATTGTTTTTAACTTATGAAGTAGTGCTGGCATTTGGTGAAAAAATAGCTGAAAATTTCACAATGTGTTTATCAATATTTTACATGAAGCGAAACATTAAGAAGTTTATCTAATGAAAACGAAAATTATTTCGTGAAATAAAAGTAGATAAGGACGCTCGTAATGAAATTATACACGTTCTTAGACGATTAAAGAATCAAAATAAATCTTGGTAATTGCATCAGACCCGGGAATTTAAAACATAAGCAGTAATCAAAATCGGGAAAATATTGGAATCGTCCCATCAGAAATATGTATATATCTATAAAATAAAGCTCAACATTGTGTGGCTGGCTGCACACGAATAGGCTCCTATATAGTTTACTATTATACTAAATTGAACACATAAAATGATCGAATAGGTGTCAAGGAGCAAGTATGGGTATGAAATATTATCCTCACCAACAAATGCAGGGACCTAGGGGAAAAAGGTCTATAAAGCTACGTGCGAATACCCGGTCTTCTCGAGCTAGGATATAACACGAGGAAGACCATGGTGTTCGCCGGTTACAAGTGTAGTGCTAGGTATTACCGATTCGAACACCAAAAAAACTCTGATAGCGCAGCTTCAGCCGCTTTTTGTATTGTTGATATAGTGTCCGGCGATAGTGGGCGATCCACTTTTCCTTACCGATCGTTCGCTGAAAAAATAATACTTCAATATTCTGCCATGCTTTTAGTTATTCACAAGTTGACAAGCAATGAAGAATCGACTCGGATGCCCTCTTTGCTTATCGTTGTATTGATTTATTATTAACAATTGTGAGTACAAAAGAAAATGGTAATTATGTACACTTATAACAAGAAAAAATAAATAGAAATCTATGCCATATTTTCTTACCGGCATTCTTGCGATAGTCATTGAAACGGGACCCTTTTGCTTTTAACAATCAATTCGCCTTTGCTTATCGGTTGGTCAGTAAAAGGAATGTTTTTTTATGCGTGGTGGTGGTGGTGGACAAAAACAGCGAAGTTCCAACAACGATTCGTGACCAACAAAAAAATCGACAGCAATTGATTCTTTTCATTCTCCAGCCTTTTTTTTTTTAATCACGGGGTTTATTAGGATCTGGCTAGTCTGAGTTTCCCACCCAATAAATTCCTGGTCACTACGCTATACTCTGATTCGTCTTCGTTGGATAATTTGTCACATAACCTATGCACATTAATTAGGTTATTTTCTCTCAGCAACCAACATTTCATCATTTGGTTTCATATACCGGCCAACCTCAGCCGTGACGTATAAGGTGGATTCTAGGTGGTAAGATAACTGAAAACAATATTGTTAAGGTTCCCAAAATTTTTTTCTTTCTCTTCATGTATTACATAGCGATTAAATCTCTTTTAAACTGGCAAGGTTATCTTGCATTAACTCGTGATTGTTCACATAAATAAAATCATTAATTCAGCATCTCTGGGGAAATTTTCATAGCTGGTTAGTCATACTTATACACGCTCACACCGAGGGGAATATTTTGACGTGTGACGCAGCTCACCAAATAAGGGCGGAGTCATTGGAAACCATTTATACACTAAAACAATTTAGCCACAGAGTTACTGAATATAGCAGGATAAACAACCATGAGTTGGGGAGGTTTTGACAGGTTATACTGTTCAGTCTCCCCAACCAGGGGTGTTAGTTATTAAAAGAAAGCGTATGCACGCTCACATGTTTCATGTAGAGCTACCGAACTTTCCAAGATAACTCACCATAGAAAGAGAGTGACGGGATTCATCGCTCACTCACCCCAACCAATGTGAGTCACTTATAATAACAAACGAAAATTACTGTCCATAGGTTTGTGACAAATAAGATTTTTATTACTGATCATTCATTTTCGTTTGGGGTGGTTGCTTTGGATTCGACACCACAATAGTTTGAAGCTATCATTTTATACCATCACTTTCCATTTTCATAATTTTTCATATATTTAATTATCAGTATTCATTTTTTAAGCATCTGAGTACTTCTGCTAGTATATATATATATATATATATATATGTGTGTGTGTGTGTGTGTGTGTGTGTGTATAGGCTGAACCGATACAAATCTCGCTCTAGAAAAATCAAGATCATTCCATATCCGTTTGATGAAAACCGGTTTTCTTTTTTCTTTTTTTTTATTTGCAGATCATTTACTTGTTGGCCCATTGTGTATACATCCCAAGAGCAATGCGCGCTTTTTATCATGTCTGAAAGTGGCACAATGTTCAACGAGAGAGATTAGATATGCGCCTCTGTACGACTCATGCTCTCTACTGATCAAAGTTATGACAACAGGTCCATTGCAATTACCCTCAGAATGCAAATTCGGACGGTTTCACGCTTCGGGACACCTCTCACCGAACTTTCCGGCCACGGTTATGGTTATTGTTGTGGTTTAAAGTTAGGGCCACATCATGCAGCCTAACATCTTCGAAGTCGGATTAGAAATCATCAATCAAGTGGATGTTGTGAACAGTGTGATGATCCTCTGGATCAATCAGGTTGCGGCTGGCATACTCTAGGTGTGGCAGTAGGGCTCAGCGCCGGCCCACAAGTCTAAAGAGACCCAAGCTTTCTCTTACTTTCTCCTTTCCTCCCCGACCTGGATAAATTTGTTTGGTCATGCGTCGACAACATCACCAACATGACCTTACTCAACATCACCAACATGACCTTATAAATTCCAAGAGCAATGCGCGCTTTTTATCAGCCTGATCGCCGCCATCCGCCGAGTATTCGCCGAGCTCCCGCCTGCGCTTTTGGAAGAGACATGATTCCGGTTTCGGGACCTTTCGAGGCGATGAGTTAGGCTGCAGGCGGTTACATTGAATGGATGTAAGCTCTACAACATAATCAGGTTACCTACATTGATTTTTTCAATATTTCTAAAATGAACCTGTAGCGTAGTTTTATTTAGGGCGACAAATTTGTCATTCCACTCTGCATATATGAAGCCCACGGTAAGTGAGCGTAACAAAGATAATAGGATATATTACGGCGTAAAGTATTTTATTGATATCAACTTAGTTGAAATTGGCAAGTTAT
Organism: Euprymna scolopes; assembly: GCF_053919585.1. Classification (NCBI taxonomy): domain Eukaryota; kingdom Metazoa; phylum Mollusca; class Cephalopoda; order Sepiida; family Sepiolidae; genus Euprymna; species Euprymna scolopes. Next base: position 1,942,819 of record NC_136513.1, read on the forward strand.
TTAATCCTGAGCAAACTGCATGAATGGTGTAAAGAGAATCGATAGAGCAATCTTTAAATTTTGTTATTTATTGATGACGAAATCGCTTCTGTGTTCATTTTACCATTGCACTATATTAATGTTATTCTTTTCTTTTAGTTACATTTCTTTGTTTTTATCCATGGTCTATAAATGATCATGTTTATTCATATGTGGTGAGTTTCTGTTACAAGAACAACTTTTAGTAACGAAGGATGCCGACTTAATTTCACCTGAATAATTTGCTTATATGCTTATAAGTGATGTAACTTGGAGACACGTATTTTTTCCTTTTATATCTATGTTTGCAGAGTACCAGTCAATTTCAATGTTGATGTTTTCTTTACATATAATCTATAAAAATGATAGTTTTTATCTAGCCATATTGCACAGACAACAGTAACTCAGTAACTCGTATTGTATCGCTTAGACTTTTACAATAAAGACCAATAGGCAGTATTAAATGTTTATCTTAGCTATATTATAAACACGATAACCGCTACCGATTATAATATATAAACTTATATTCCTTATTTTGGATCGATTTTCAAGACAGTTTCTATATAGTTTGAGTTCTTATCTTTTTTATTTGTTCGTATATTTGCGTGTTATTTTTGTCAACAGTAAGGTCTATATTTTCATGTAAGTTGGCACAATGATATTGTAGGGTTTGCGTTTTGCTTAATTCTTATAAAAATAAATACGATTCCGTGTATGCTAATTCATGGTTAAGTATACTATTATACTTAATCATGAATTAGCATACACGGAATCGTATTCTAATTTGCAGATCGTCGGAAGTTTCTATTGCTTGCCTTGGATTTCACGGCATTTTTATTGTCGGCATTCTTTCCACAAATACATTAAATACTTACAGGCAGGAAAAGGAGATGGTTTGCAACATCATAAGTGTAAGCGATTTTTACTAATCGAACTGGATTCGCACTTGGAATAACCCAGTCGTCAGTCTGTTTCGTAAACAACTTTATCACTCCCCAGTGCATGTGAACACATGACGCTGGACAAATTAATTTTCAAACATGGTTATTACATGCGCCCCCTTTGATTTGTCCGTGTAATCTTGGATCCCTATTTTATACTTGGATATATAATAATAATAATAATAATAATAATAATAATAATAATAATAATAATAATGAACAACTGAAAGAACAAATGCCTCAGTAACTTCATAACCGTGGACTACTCCCAGTGGAACACAAGCGATACCAAAAAGGAAAAAGAGGAAGACACAACCTATTACATATAGACAAAAAAGTTCTGACGGAGGCCAAAACTAGAAAAAAGAACTTAACCATGGCATGGATAGACTATAAGAAAACATATGATAGAATCCCGCAAGCATGGATAATAGAATGCCTGAGAATGTACAAAATACTATCCTGATTGAAAATGCAATGCAAAATGGAGACTTGAACTGACAGCTGATAGACAGTACGCAACTGAAACCAAGGTACAAGGAGGAATCTTTCAAGGTGATTCACTATCACGATTGATGTTCATTATAGCTATGACGCCCCTGAACAACGTCCTAAGAAAATGCTAAGACGGGTGTAGATTCACTAACACGGAATAAAGAATGAACCACCTAATGTAAATGGCTGACCTTAAATCTTTTGCAAAACTAAGACAGAACTAGAAACACTTAAAAACACGACCAGCATTAGGTGAAAAGCATAGCTACAAATACCTGGGAGTTCTGGAAGCAGACGCCATCTAAGTAACGAAAATGAAAGAGAAAATTGGAAATTAATACCTCAGCAGAATAAGAAAAATCCTCGAAACCAATTTAAATAGTCGAAACCTTATTAAAGGAATACACATGTGGGCAGTGCCATTGATAAGATACTCTGGACATTTTATATACTGGACATAAGGATAACTAAGGAATCTCAACCAGAAGACCAGAAAACATATAACGATGCACAATGCACTAAACCCGAATGATGATGCACTAAACCCGAATGATTATAGTGACGGACTATATATGAAAAGGAAAGACGGAGGAAGAGTTGGGGTCTGTAGAGAAGACTGTGTACATATTACGAAAAAAAAAGTAGCAAAATATATAATGCAGAACACCGAAAGAATAATATCTGCAGCCAGAGACCGGGAATAAACAAACAAGACGAAGAATTAGATG